>NC_142527.1:20447700-20620200 GCF_964205215.1 Stylophora pistillata | reverse complement strand
GTCCATTATTCAAGGTACTGTTTTACAGTAGCATTTTAGCACTTTTCATCGAAACTAGATCGTTGAAATTTGTTAGGGTAGAAGATTGATATTACACTGACTTTACTTTTAGTACAGTTCTCAAGCTTGATGTCTGCATGTATTTCAAAAGACAATTTCCTATCAGCAGTTGTTGGAGGGGAAAGGGGCAGATCAGATTTCTTCGTGAAGCCGGCGCAACTTCTATCGCCAGGTGTATAAGTGAAATGAATGAAAACTGATAGAAAACATCAATTACCTTGCAAATAGGTGGTCACAATCTCTGGACACGAACTTGGATAAAGCCACGTCCAGACGAACACCATTTAAGTCACCATTCACTATAGGAAGGAAGAGATTCGGTTCAGTGGACACACCTAGTGCAAGCAAATGGAGTTCAAGGGTTTGTAATTTTCAACTGTGTTTACCTGTGGTTGTGACCTGAATTTGTTTAGGGAGCGAGTGAACAAAAAAAAGTGCGACTGGTTTTCCATAAAGATACATTAACGGGTTCTTCTCCTGGGTGAACAACAAACTACAACGATAGTTTCGCGTTAGGAAGAATAGACAGACTTTTCTTGCGAAGCCAGTACCATAAACCTGTCATTATTTGAACATTTAAGGACACGCGAGAAGTTTCACCTACCTCCATAGGGACATTGTGGTATCTTTGTAGTCTTATCAGGTGTCTCCCACTCTGTAGGGCATCATGGGTAGCATTGAAGATAGTCTGAACAGAATTGTGGAGGCAATTACACCAAGAGGTCTCGGGGGGTATGGGCCGAGAAAAGTTAAGGTAAGTTTGCTTTCTCAGGAACCACTGAGCACCTGCTATAGAAAAAGAAACGCTTGTATCCGTAGAGGTTTCAAGGGCGTCCTGAGTTTTTTAGTTTTTTTACCTCAATGTTTTAAGTTTCGAGTGCATTCAAACTTCTAAAGTATCTAGAAAGAAGGAAAGTCAAATTTGTTGAAAAACTGCAACACAAAGTTTATTTTGGTGATCATTTTCCACTGATTTTAGACTGATTTAGACAGAAAATTTTAGAAACTCCATGTCTCTCTCGTAATGGCTAACCATGTTCGGTTAAAGGTCACGTGGTAGAGTTTTGTAAAAAGGTTGGGTACAAAACGAGTTGGGGAGTCGTATTGAAGATCACGAGTGTGCAATGAAGAGCTGCAAAAACGTTACATCTCTCTGTTTAAAAGAAGTGAAAACTTAAAGCGAAACTTCGCTTTGCGTACATGAATTGCCATTGTTGTGGTTTTATTCGCTTAATTAAACTGTTTTTGTATACACTTCTCCTGACAGGCTCTATATAACGTATCTACAACTTCGACCAGAAGCTCAGATGAAGTTCTCGACGAGCTGAAACGAGTTCTGGAAGAAAGAGATATCCTCTTCAAAGAAAAAGGGTGTGTTGGTGAAGTCACTTGATACTCTCTGAGATCTTTATGATCTCATTTTATAGACTTAATAGAAACTGGTTTCGAGAGTTATCTGGAAATACTTCGGTTTGGCTTTGCTACACCCTGGGCATTGCCGCCGCCGCCGCCGCCCCCCCCCCCCCTCCCCTGAAAAAAGATAAAACACATACCTTTCTCTAAACTAATCAGTTGTAAGACTCGCACTAAACGAGAATGAGTCCTCGTTTTCTATGGTTTTTAGTTTTTCTAACAATCGGTCGATAAGCGCCCCATGGTTCTCCTTATCCATATGACTCGTTCATTTCCTTTTTTTTTTTTTTTTTTTCTGTGCAGGTATGCCCTCAGATGTAAATCAGATGTTTTTTTTTTTTTCTGTGCAGGTATGCCCTCAGATGTAAATCAATAGACGAAAGAGGAAAAGTCCTCCTCGAGTTCGAAATGGAAGTTTGTCTTATTCCCAAAATGGAAATGATAGGTATGCAATCACAAATCGTCCATTAAGATTTTTGTGCATTTATATGTATAGTCGATTGTCCCATCACTTTTTTGCTGCTTCGCTCGCCCAACCGAAAGTCTTAATTCACATGGGAGTTACGTAGAACGCAAACATATTTTGGACATTTGAGTCAAGGGCAAGAGCTAGAATTATGCAGCGAGTTTGCATACTCAATCAAAGCAAACGTCTTCGAGTAAACTTAAGTTAATTTGATTTTGTAGTCATTTTCAGAACATGTAAAATTAATTAATTTTGAAGGTCAATTTTTACTCGTGAAGTGAATCATATGTAGTAACGTAATTTTAGATAGCACTTGTCGCTAGGATATGAAATGGAGAGAGGGTTATGAGAAATCTTCACCCGACCTCTGAATGTTTCAAGGCTTCCACTGAACACCAAATGAGAAATTTTTGTTTTGAACATACGCAGGTATACGTCGAAAGCGTATGAAGGGAGACACTTGGGCTTATAAGAAAATCTGCGAAGAACTCTTGTCTTCAGCAAAGCTTTGAAAGTGCACTGCAATGAGCTGTAATTGAAAACAGGTCTGAGAATATGGTGGATTGGAGTGGAAAGAAGCCACGAACTTAAATTTGGATACTATGTTTCATTTATTGACACGCCTTGGTTGGCCATTGTAAATAATTAGCATTTTACAGTTTTAGTATTTGGTAGTATGAGCGCGATATCAATTTTTATGGTGAAATTGCGGCTGTAAAATGATTATCAGAGGTGGTTATTCGACCCGAATATTACCGAATAGCTGCAGTTGGAAAATTCATGCAGAGTTTTGGTTTAATATGTGTATCAGTCGAGATAATGAACAAGTCTTTTTGTAAATATACGTTACAGTTGGTTATTAGGGAGAACTCTATATAATGTCAGCTAATTAACAAACGATTGTCTCTCGGTCGTACAAATGGCTTTAATATAGTGAATTTTCAGATGGCAAGGTACAGAACTGGACAAATGTTACATAAATTCTGAATAAACGCCCGCTCTTAACCTCGAAATGATTGGATTACCCGAAAATAAATGACTGGTAGCTGGATTGATACGATGGGCATCAACTGAGTCGAAGGAACTCAGGGTGTAAGACACGCTCGGGAGCCTCCTCTTCCTCAGGAAAAGACTCTTCTTTGTGCTCCTTGGCAACCCGATAACGCTAATACCGTCCCATGGTTACCATCTCACCTGCACACCCTAAGTAACACGCGCTGGTTTTATGGTTCTCTGGTTTCAAATACCTTTTCATTTGTTGTTTCTCAGCGATAGTATATATTAAGATTGCGGCAGCAACTATTGTAAAGTTTAGTTAAAATTGATTTAAGATTCTAAATACTGGAATACTTCTACTCGTTAATAATCGTTACTAGAAATTAATTTGATTTTGCGCTTATTTCAAGGGAGAAATTGGGGTTATGGTAAATTTTATGGAACCATTTGATAATTAAAATTATATCTCGCAAATAAATAATTAAACATAACCGCGACTCTCGCCTTTCCGAGTCTACCCTTCATATAGCAAGTAGCAGTGTGAATATACCTATAGTAGTCCAGAAACCTGAGAACTACCCTCGTTTGCTAAAAATTTGTCGGAAAAATTGCACACGACAACCCTCAGAGGCATTGTGGGTAGTTTTCATTTTAAATTCCTCGACGTCAAGATATCAGGGAAATCTGAGAAAACGTCATTGTAGGAAGAGGACTAATTCTGGCGGGTTGATGAATTTATTTTGTTTGCAAGGCTGACTTAATTCTTATCTTGACCAAAAAAATTAACGACGAAAACGATGCATACACAGCAAGACCGAATTCAAATTGACCTATAGAAAAACGTGAATAACGTAATATTCTAATTTTGTTCCTGTCGTATTCACGTGCATGGCTGTAGTCATCTCCGGTTCATCCGTCCTTTTGTCCATATTTTTGTTTCACTTATGAAAATTCATTGATAACTGGATACTCAGATTACTTTTCGCGATTCTCGCGTGCATTTCCCGACCACCTTTCTGCAAACAGCTGTATACGATTGCATGATTATTTTATATTTTCTAGAATCAACGAAATTCTTCCCTAATGACCACAACAAGTTTTGTGATAAACTATGCACTATGAGTAAAGTAACTAAGAAATAAGGTAAACTTTAAGGTCGAGTCGCCTGATGCGGAGAATGAGTATAAACCGACAGGCGAATAACAACATTGAAAAAAATGCAGTCGAACCTATGACTGTTCAATGCTGGTTCGGCTGTTTTTGAGTCAGTTGAGCTTCCTACAGGAAATTCCACCAATAGGAGTGAGCGAAAGAATTCCTTACGACACACCAGCATGTTTATCTACTTTCTGTCAGTCTAAAGGAAACTGCATCTTACTCATATGTGGAAAAAAGACCTGGAATAATTTTATTGCAGAGGATATTTTGTTGCGGGCCGGAAATACTTGAAGCTTATTCTCCAAGGTGTTTGAAATCAATAAAAAAAAAAAATGTAGAAATTGATATTGCTAAATTTGTCTGTTTTCTATTTTCAGGCTAGACTGGAGAAACCGCCGGAGTTAAAAAACCAATTGAACTGCACGGATAAAATTTGAAGTGGTAAACTAATCTGATTTCGTTTGCTTAATCTTTTGTAGTATCTTTCATCACAGTAGATCAAACAAGCAATATCGCAGCCACCCTTCATCTTGCGACAGAAAGAAAAATATATTGACTCTGTATTTTCTACTCCGATATCAGGATAAAATTCTCAGAAATCCATGCGATTAGCCGTATTTGTATAAGCACATTCAATACATTGATAGATAGAAATGTCTTAGAAAGTAAAAACACAGGAAATTGACGCCAGCAAGTATTAAAATGATATGCCTAATTGAAATTTCTTCCCAAATTTGCCAATAATAACAATCAAACTGAAATCATTTGTTTGCCCCAATTATGATTTTTATTTGAGCAACGTTTCGATAACCTTGCGATTTATCACTGGGAAAGCAAAATAAACGGGAATATAGCGGATTTAGCAGAGATACTGCGGAGATTGAAGTTGGTAAGAAAGACCCATTTGTTTGACTACTTTTTTAACGCGATTCAAGTGAACATACGGTTTTTGTATTATTAACAATATTTCAAACCGCAAACACATTCGTTCTCAATCGAGTCGTGCAGTTTATTGAAAAACAAGACAACTATGAACAAATAAATCAATCGTAATCATGATCAGAGCCTACCAACGGCGCACCCTGAATCGCGTGGTTTTTACAGCTGCTCTTTTGATCTTGTCGAAAAGCGAACTATTAGCATATTGTTCCTCTGTGTTTACAATCAGGATCTTGAGGTGCTTCTTGTTTTGAATAACTTCCGAAATACACCGTCCTATCCCTGACAATTTGCACGCTTCGATCTGCGCCACAAAATTCCTTTGTAACATCAAAATCAGTTCTGATTATTGATTCATTTCAGACAGACAACAAATTTAAAATGTATCCCCTTAATGCACGCTAATATTTGGTCTTTTTTCTTTCCTCTCGTCGAAGGCCCACGCTTCCCGTTATAAATTCCTCGTGTGTGTGAAGAACGAGGATTTGTTGATTATATTCCACATTTCTTTTAGGGAATTTGTACACTCTTTTACCCGCCATTGACAACATCTTCAATTTTCCAACTTAGAGATCCACCACGCGATGCGATCTTTATTAGACTTTGGTGAATACTTTAAGTAGGTGAGGAGGTTAGTTTTGCTCACTTGTTCAAATTTAAATGTTTTTACCCATCTGTCGCTGCATCTCTCACTTAAGCCGGTAGACACAATTCACGTGGTCGTACAATCAAGCTTCTTTACAGCATTTTTAAATCGTGCAAGATGTACGTTGTTGCCAGAAACTTTCGATACTGTCTTAGACTCACACCTTGTGTTTCAATTTCTCTTTCCATTTGCTCGCAAATCGCATGCCGTCTATTCTCTGGTTTTACCCAGCTAACCAATCGCTGAAAAGCCGAAGAACGCCTTCTCCTTTGCGACTGTGTTTGCTTTATTTGCGAAAGCTCTTCAACTTCGTCTTCCTCTGTAATTTCAACAGTGCCATTTTCCTTACAAGCGGATACTCGAGGAGAGATGCCCTTGCTCTGAAGACGTGAGCATTCTGGGGTGTTGTGAGTCTCCTGATCCGCACCGAGACTGCTATATAAGATCTCTCTCTTGGAAGTCGTTTCGCAGTTGGCTCGGGATTCACTGCACTCAATGCTATCGGTATTCTTCTGAACTCTCTTGTAGCCAAAGGGCCGGTGAATCTTGGACAAGAATCGCTCCTTCAGTCGTCTAAGCCTTTTCGCCATCGAGCACGGAAAAAGGTGAAGACCCGTGCGCTTTGTAGTTGAAGCCTCAATGCAAGATGCTGTAGTTTGAAAACTGTACACAATGCAGTTTATCACTGCAAATGAAATATTGCGCTCTGGTGTGATATGAAAGGTAGATTACTGTGCTGTTGTTTTGTTCGAGAGAGCGATTGTTACGTAAATCCGGCCACTGGAAAATGAATTAAAATCCTTCGTGGAACTAATAAAGAGAGGTCTGTTTCGATAAGAGGAACCGCTTCGGGCGAAAAGCCGTTTGAAAGGTTGCACGGCTTCACGGAATGGTGTGTCTTTTATGTTTATCTGTGAGTCCTTTCGGTTAGAAACGTGACCTGTAAAGGTAATATGATATTCTAATGGCGTTGAAAAACAGGTAAATATTGGCCTAAATGTGCGTCACCTCTCATATTTACCTGCGTATGTTGTCATGTAAATGAAAACGTGAAGTCTGCTCGAGCTAGAAACTAGGTGGAGGAAATGGTATCTGCAATTGGTATTCATGATTGTAAACAAATTTTTAATGTTCTTGTTTGAGACTGCCTTTGTTCTCAGTTGGCGCAGTGTTTTCACTGTCGTCTATTCATCCAGTTTAGTTTGTTCCTTTGTGAGGAACATGTTACAAGTGCTTGTATCAATTTAAATCATATTTGTCAGTCCATCAAAGCTGACATTACACTTACTTCCATTCTTGTCACTTTTGTAAACAGTTAGAAAATCTCTATTCATCTGTCTTCTTTTTTACTAGGATTAAAACTCTTTTTCCGATTAATACCGAGTAATTTCCATCAATAGAGCCCAATACATATTCAGTCATCATTTAGGAAACTAGCTAAGTGACATGATATAGCTAAGTGATATGATGGTTAAAATACTTTTAAATTCTTTTATCACGTAAAATTCTTCTTGAAAATTCGCCAAAGAAAAACCTTTACTTTATCTGGCACAACAAGCAAGAGGTTTTTTCCCTCTCGCTCTCTTTGCAATGAATTTGAAATTTGTGGAATTTTCTTTGGATTTCTTTTTTTTATGTAAAGGGTTAGAAGGACATTAGATTACTGGTAATTTAAACATGAGCACTACCTAATTTTCCGAGCACTTTCCAAAGATCTTTATGACGTCAGGAAGACATCAGGAAGATAGAAGAACTGATGATTCAACGTTTGCGTCGAGATACTCACTGAAAAAGCCATGACTGACGAACTTTTAAAAATTGACTTTTGAAAACATTGTAAAAAAATTCGTCATGTCAGTCACGTCAAGATGTCGTCCTGTTAAAATTGTTCGTCTTAAGAAGAGCATGAACTTCATCATGATAGCAAGCCATATTTTTTAACTTGTTATTGCGAAATCTTACACCTATTAAAAATTTATGACTCAACGAAATGTGTGTTGAATATTCCTCCTTGCTATTGTTTCAGTTATTCCTTGTTAATAGGATTCAACTGAGAAAATAGCACAGGAGAATGAAACAATCCCCAGGAAAAATTATGCCTTTGTAAAAGTCTAATTCAGCATCCTCACAGGCTGTGCAAATTTTGGAAAATCATTTGCTGAGGCCGAGCGCTTTAGTGTCCTTTGATTTCGTGCGTGGACACAATTACTGTACGACTTTGTCAGTTGTATTTAATTTGGCTTACTGTGTCTTTTCTTTGATTCATCGTTGGATTCTTAAGCCGGCTTGTGGTGTGCAATGCCTTTGCATTGCAATGTCTGATATTATGACCTGGCCAATTGGAATTAATTAATGCTTTCAACCAGTCAGATGCCCAACTTACACCAGGTACGGCGTAATGTTTTTTTTTCCTTTAATTTTTTTTTTTTCGAGCTTGAGGTTAGCAAAGTGTACTACATGTGTATTTTCTCGGATTTTTCACTGGTTCCTTTACCTTTTTCCTGATTGGCCTTTGGGCTTTTTGATTGCTAATTACCTAGTTTATTGCGTGAGGTTAATTGAAGCTCGCTCGAAATGGCTTTTTTTCTGACTGCCGAATTCTGACTTCTATATCACCCACCCTCCTATCAAAAACAGTTAGTAAGTTTGCTTTAAGGTTACTTCACTAGTCACCTTCGCGGATTTCTTTTGTACGTGAGTTACGTTTACTAAAATCCTAATAAACTATGCATCAGAAGAAAGCTTGATAAATGCAGTTTACTATAAAAATATAAGTGAGTTTTCCTTTTAGGAATTATTTGGAGCCGGTAAGGCGTGAAACGACCTAGGATTCTTCTTTTGAATTTATACTGAGGGTATCGCATGCCGCAGCACAAGCAAAATGGCTGTACAGTCTTATTCATAAGGCGTCAACGAACTAAACTTTGACAGGCCCTTTCGATATTCTAATTGGTAGTCTAGATATCGGCATATCTAAAGTTGGAGTAGCTTAAAATATACTGAGGCGCGTTGCGTAAATGGACGCCACGGTTTAAATATTTCAAATATCAAAATTTCCCGACAAAGATTCGTCTGTCATTATACCTGGAACGTTTTGACGAAACTTGACGAAAATCTTTCAAATCTTAATTTCCTATAAATTCACTCAAAGTGGATGCATTCCTTCCAAAATCAAATGTGAGATTTTAGCTCATAAAGGTTCGTTAACAACTCGCGCCACGCCAGGAAATTATGTCGACTCATGAAACCGCAAACCAATGGGACAGCGGGGAACCTCAAGGCGTCAAGGATTTCCCGCTGAAAGAAACGCATTGCAGACACGTTTTTCTTTTTTATCTCGATCACTCGGGTCTCTGTAAAACGCGGACCGGATAGATGCGGATGGCGGATGCGGATAGAAAAATGCGGATGAAAAATTGCGGATGGAAAAATGCGGATAGAAAAAAAAATCGGTTGAAAAGACAAAAAAAAACAACAACAACATTAACGTGTCATTACAGTCGAACCCCGCAATGTCCAACCCCTGCGATAGCACAAAAGCAAAATTCGTATCTTAAGGATACTACAGACTTCGTCAATTTTATAGAAAATACGAAAGTCCCGGAGAACGTTATACTTGTTTCAATGGACGTTACGCTTATATACAAATATACCACAAGAGGAGTGAATAGACACTGTATGCAAAGCATACGAAATATTCTACAGAAACGGAACTCCTATCTCTACACAATTACTAAAACAAGCGCTTAGGCTAATTCTCAAGGAAAATTCCTACCATTTATGAAAAGCACCACCTTCAAACACATGGTACGACCATGGGCACGAAAATGGCAGTCGCCTTTCTAATATTTTTATGAACAAGGTAGAGACAAATCCTTGACAAAAGCCTTTTAAGAGGCTGTCCGCCTAAGAACGGATAAGGCAAATTTCGGACCTTCACCGATTTCCCTGATTTTTACTGTAAAAGTCGAGACTTCTATCCCATGAACAAATATTGCGTTTATTTTGAACCAGTCTGGTGTTTTCACTTTTTACGAGATATTTTTCAAGGTGACCTCAAAGGCACCCGGTTTCCCCCCCCCCGACCTCCATAATTTAGCTACAAAAGTCGATCACTGCTGTAGCCGTATTTTCAATTCTAACGAGCTTTCTATTTTATATGTCTAAGATCAACCTTTTGCCATTACGTTAATGGTAAAATAATTACACTGTATATATTTTTCACTGAGTTACAAATTTTTCAAAATACTTACCTCGAGCACTGAAATTTGTGATGCGTGAGGTACGTCTGGTTGAAAGCTATTTTCTCTTATGTGGGACCTAATCTCGAGTCAAATCTATTACAGCCTATAAGCACTTACACCTAATAAGTAAATTATGGAATAGAACTTTTGGGCACTCTTCATGACGCGCCGCAGAGAGCTTTGCGAATTTAACAAATATTCGCCATTTTGATCGAAACCAGAGATAACACGATCCGCACATGAATCCGATTTCTAAGCCCTAACGGCCTAAAACTTTTTGAAGATAAAGTACCAACTCCTTAATGAAGTATCAAATCGATAAAAATATTGTTTTGTCCGTTTTACATGGCATGGAGGAAATGCTTCAGATTAATCTTTCTCTGTAGTCATATGCAAATTAGCTGCATGCGTTCCTTGTTTTTCGACACACGCGTCCAAAATAGTTTCCGTAGCAATATTTGACCATGCAAACAATAGTTTCTATAGAAGTGGAAACGTTACTGTTGTATCCCTTTTGGACTTGAGAAACTTACTTAATGTTCAAGAGCGCTAGCCTTTGTTTTCAGTTATCAACGACGTGTCAACGGAATTTGTTGTTGAAAAAGTTGTTCATTTCACTCGTGTTTATTATTGTGGCCAATTTGCCAGATTTGACCATTTCTTCCAGCTATTTGCTAAAGTTTTCCTTCTAAGTGGTTAGCAAGTTGTTCATCATCATTTGTAGAATGGCATCACAGTTGGTTTGTTAGCCTAATGGTAAGAGCGCTGAACCGGCGGTGTTGCAAAAGTCAGGGGTTCGAATTACGTTCAAGCATGAATTTTTCAGGTTTATTTTCTCAAATTAAAAGTTTCGTCTATAATTGCGATGAACTTCTTCTCGTTCCGCAGTTCCAATATACTGTATTCATATATTCATCATTTCAAAACGGTATTTGTTGAAGAGGTGAAATTTACATGTTTACTTTTTCAACGTGACTGAGTCAGTTACGCCTGGTCACGCAACATCTAGTTTCAGAGGTTTATCTTGTCGTCGAACCAAACGCGAATCTTGAAGATATACAATATGATTGAGTCATCGAGAGTAGGAGAATCCTGCCGGGAGAAATTGAAAAATAATGCAAATGATTGAAACTGGCATTTTAATAAACTCCTGCAAAATTCACATATCATTAATTTCTCGAAATTAAGAAAATCACAAACTTATATTTACGCGTAAATGCTATTAACATCTCCCACGGTCAGGGTAGTATTTTTTCCTTTCTTTTTTCTCTTTTAATTTTTGCGAGTTAAGAACATCGCCACAAACTTAATGACGACAAATTTTGAGAGATTTTCGCGAATTTTCTCAGAAGTGATTACGTTAATTCGCTGAGTACAACTGTTTATCAGGTTACTTTGAGGCTGTGCCTATTGTTCTAAAACAAACTCGCTCCACAGGCACCATCATTTGTTTTCCTGGGCTATGCAGCTTCTGATATAGTTTAATTAAAGCGTTGGCACTCCTGTATAAATGACATCAGTTGCTCAATAAGGTCTTTTTTCCTGTCTCTCGATTTAAATGGTACTTCAAAAAACGAGATTTCTTTGAGCATTGCTACATTAAAAAGACTAAGCTTATTCTCCTTTGCGCACTCGCACAGATTAAAGGCATCGTAGGACAGAGGGTGCTGCGGCTTTAGTTCATTAAGGATGTGTTCCATCAGCCGTTGTCGTTCAGCCTCCTCTTCCTCTAGGGACAGTTCCTTCGGATTTTGCTTGATTTCTGAGGGTGTTCGTTGCCTTTTTCTGTTTGCTGTAAGGCAAGAGAAAAACCCCTACACTTGGCTCTTGGTAAGCCACTCGTCTCGGTCAAACAACCTATTATTCTGCTCGTCTCTTGCCTTTCGCATATCATTCGAAACTTGCTGAGGGTCAGCTTCTAGCCCTGATTGTTCGCCTTGATCAAAATTTCCTGTTAAATAATTCTTAACTTTGTAACTGAATCTAGTGGATCCTGCTCGTGGCTTGGGTAGGGCCCAGCCCATACTGACAGTGTTTACTGGAGGCATTGAGTCACGTACAACCTGGTGGGTACTAGTTTCGCACTGTGGTTCGTCATTGATGCTGACTGATGTAGTAAACCTCTCTGCCCAATCTCTACGGAGTTTATCATATACTGTTTCTGACAGCCTTTCATCCTTCACACAATGGTCCCCCACGTTCAAATGTAACTCGAGCTCTGAAAACGTTTGGAAACTCTTCACGCATCCAAGCTCCGAACATTCAAACATGTCCATCTTTGAATCGTCCAAATCATCGTCTTTCATTTGAACCCTCTCTTCCAGGAACTGTGTATTCATACACACGTGCATTGTGAAAAGGGAAGAACTCCTTACTTACAACGAGAGCGGTGTCCCCTTGGTCATTTGAAACTTGCTGGTCGTAAGAAATCTCCTTGCCACGCCCTATTCCATACGACCTCCACGCACGTATACTTTTTTCCCAAACTGGATGTTGTGTAGCTTGCTAAAACAATCTATCTTGTTCACTTCTAAGGTTCTCTTAGACTCGTCAACTTCACATACGCACGCGGATGTACCTTTCACTGGTCTCTCAGAGAGCGCCTTTCTCATGTCTCCCGCTGTTAGAATGTCGTGTCCATCGTTGCAGAAACATCGGATGCATGTTTTCATTGGGCACAGGATACGATCACACAATCCTTGCCATACTGTGGCTCTGAAAAGTCATACCGAAAGACTTCAATACCTGCCCGCTGACCGATAAAAGAAGCTGTTAGGAAAACGAGCTCTGTTGCGTCTTGCCGGAAAAAAACATCTCTTGCTACTGAAGAGAGGTTAAGGAAATATTACTGGTAAGATCTTCGATGTCCACTTCTCTGTGGTTGATGATAACTGAATTAGTTGGCGATAAGCGTGCAAAACAAACACTGCTGTTTTACTTAATCAGCGCTTCGTGGAAGATGAAAATGGCCATAAACTCAAAAAATACCTGGCCTTAGAAGTGTGGAATAATATGCTCTTCAGTTAAAAGAGACAGCTCTTTGTGTTTAAGAACATCGTAGAAAAAAAATTTTATGGACACAATTTTAAAGAATGCTAATTTGCATAATTTGTTAACTATAAACACAGGTCTTTCCTCTTTAGAACACCAATGTTTTCAACTTAACGGCGAAAAAGTCGCATGATATGTATTTTTCAATATAAAAATCCGCTCTTCAGTTTTATTTTATGATTTGTAACAAGTTCTCAGATCCCAAATTTACCTGTTGGTCGGATCGCGTTATCTTTGATTTCGATCAAAATGGCGAATATTTGTGAAATTTGCAAAGCTCTGTGCGGCGCGCCATGAAGAGTGCCCAAAAGTTTTATTCCATAATTTACTTATTAGTTGTAAGTGCTTATAGGCTGTAATAGATTTGACTCTAGATCAGGTCCCACATAAGAGAAAATAGCTTTCAACCACATGTACCTCACGCATCACAAATTTCAGTGCTCGAGGTAAGTATTTTGAAAAATTTGTAACTCAGTGAAAAATATATACAGTGTAATCATTTGACCGTTAACGTAGTGGCAGAGGGTTGATCTTAGACATATAAAATAGAAAGCTTTTAAGAGTTGAAAACACGGCTTCAGCAGCGATCGACTTTTGTAGCTAAATTATGGAGGTCCGGGGAGGGAAACTGGGTGCCTTTGAGGTCACCTTGAAAAATATCTCGTAAAAATGAAAAAACCGGACTGATTCAAAATAAACGCAATATTTGTTCATGGGATAGAAGTATCGACTTTCACAGTAAAAATCAGGGAAATCGATGAACGTCCGAAATTTGCCTTATCCGTTCTTAGGTGGACAGCCTCTTAAAACCGCTTGTTTGGAAACGTTACATAGACGACATCTTCTCGTTATGGAGTACAAACAAAGCAACAATAGAACGTTTCATTGAAAAAGCAAACAATCATCACCCAACAATAAAATTTACGGCTGAAATTTCCAATACGGAAACAACATTCTTGGACACCTACATCTATAAAGGCGAACGATTCGAAAAGGATGCAATCCTTGATGTGCGTACTCATTTTAAACAAACTGAGACATTTCAGTATACACACTATAGTTCCTGTCACCCACAATGAGTTAAGAAAGGCTTCATAAAAAGGGAGGCCCTTAGACTTCTCAGAAAAAACTCCTCTCAAACAATATTCGAGGAGAAAATTGCAAATTTCAAAGCGCATTTGCTAAAGAGAAGCTACCCAGAGGACCTCATTAACACAACCTTCTCAGAGGTGAATTTCAAAAAGAAGGAAACTAGTTCTTCAACAGAAACCGAAGACGGACCAACGAATCTTTCCTTTTGTTACACAATACCAACCATCAGTGCCAAACCTAAAGCAAATTCTCATGAGACACTGGCATTTAATAGAAACACCACCAGTACTGAGCGAATTATACAATGATCCGCCGCACATATCTTGCAAAAGAGGGCGATCGCTCAAAGACATACTCGTGAGGGCCAAACTTTGAATAGGCTATTTTAAACACGAGCTGGGGAGTCGTGTAGGCCTGTCAATCCCCTTTTTTACTGTAATGACATGTTTAATGTTTTTGTTTTTTTTGTTTTTGTTTTTTTTTCCATACGATTTTTTTTTTCTATCCGCATTTTCCATCTGCAATTTTTCATCCGCATTTTTCTATCCGCATCCGCCAACCGCATCTATCCGGTCCGTATTTTACAGAGACCCCGATCACTCAGTGGAGGGGGACGACATAATAATGGGAAAAGTTGCGGCAAAATTGGAAAAACAGAAAATTTGCATAGAAGCAAGACAACGAAGCGATAGCTAATGTTTTTGTATCAAGGCTGGTACTTGCATGATTAAACGAAAACTTGTTTTTAACTTCATGAATTACAAATTTTGGTTAGACGGCGACTTCTTTGTTCGAAATCACACATAACATGAAAAACGAGCACCAAGGTAAGTGGTCGCCGCGAAAATTCCCCCGGGGCATTCGTCCAGCGACGAGATTGTGACACTAACCTGAATTTTTTACATTTATTTTAAAATACGTTTTTCTAAATAACTTGGACTCTTTCGGAGATCTGAATTTTTTAATTACTTTCGAAGTTCATTACCATAAATTGGTCTTCAGGAAAAATCGCTTAGCAACTTCTGTGTCTAATCCTTTGGTTCACAGATGTTCATAAAAACAAAAACAACCCATTAACTCACTTTGCCGTGCATGAGTCCTTGAGGGTACATTAGTTCTTTTGAAAATCTGCTTTCATAAGATATTATACTTCTGAAAGTTCCTCCTTCTTTTGTCATCAGTGACCTAGAGACCAAGTGCTCATTTACATATGTCGTTGTTTTTCTTTTAGTCTAATGGATTGTATGAAAATGTTTTTTAAGCGAAAATTACTTTTAGAACAAACCTCAAGGACACGTTTTTTGAGGAAAAATACAGTTTCCATTCTCTCAGCGGAAACTTGCTCTCACGCAAAAATTGTCTTCCTGTGGCAAAATTTTCTCGAAACGAATCGCTACATCGATATATGCTTACTTGTCCAAAGACAATCTGTGTTTCAGATGGCAAAAAAATTTCGCCGTGTACGTTCCCTAGCGTGAGGCATGAGTGTAAGCTAGTGAAGCAAGATAATTTTCAGGAGTTGCTGATTAATTTTACAACCCTATGATCCCTTAATAACAGTATTCAACGGCTTTGGAGTCAGCCCTTTCCCAGTTTTTCCCAGTTTTTTTTTTGTTTTTGTTTTTGTCAGCTTTATTCTAGTATTTATTGTACCTTCTCCATCGGTCGAATTCAATGAAAAAAAAAGGAAGTTGAATTTAAATAAGAAAAAAATGTCTTCAATGTTATTTTGGTGCCAACTCTTGCGTGAGAGTTGCCATTCGAATAACTAATCCCTCTTCAACCGCTTCCTCGACAGCAAATCTACTTTGGAATATTTGAAGGATTACATCAAGCCATATGCATGTCTAAGTTACAAAGTGTAGTTGAGCAGGATAACGGAAGGCGGTCTTAAGTATACGTCAACATTTCTTTATAGCAACAACTTCCGTGTCGCTGCCAAGGAAGTCTTTGGAACAAGTACGTGGTTTAATTAAGTATGCATTGTAACCTTTGATCGCAGGTTCCGTTGTCTACGAGAAATGTAAATTATTTCAGTGTCTGGCCAACCGCAACCTGGAATATTTATTCTAAGGAGCAGACTGCTCTACGCTTAAACTTTTTGTTCACTAAAATTGAAACGGGAGAAGAATCCTCCAAATGTAGTTCTGGAGGAAAGTTGTCGGAACGACTTAATGCATGCTAATGTTTCCCAACCACTTAAGTCTTTCCCCGACAGTCAAATTAGTTTAATGCCGTATGCCGTTAAGTTTGTATCGATGGATTGTTGTCTGTACACGTCGCATGGGTTTGTTAAAATGGATTTTTGGGATTCAAGGAGCATTTTATTTGATCTAACTTTCTCTCTCAAAGAGATGCTTCGACGTACGTCGGCTGTAATAATCAGGTGTCGTAAAGGATCTAGCCATTAACTGCATACTACACCGACAGAATAGTAATTAGCCATCCCTAAATGAAATGTTTCCCTCGGCAAATATGATCTAGCCGCTTATCTGGTTGTTTAGAGTGCTCATTGTGGCTCAATAGATACATTGATACATTCTCAGCTCTTCACGTTTCACCTTTTTTCATTTTTTTTTTGTTTTTTTGTTTTGTTTTGGTTTTTTTTTTTTTTTAACGAGAACCGATATCTGCCATTTTGTTTTTTACCTCGAGAGGTTGAAGTAAACATTTTAGGGTTAGTACACATCACACGGCGACATCTGGCCGCCATCTAGTAGCTGGCTTTCTGTAATCTCTCACAGTCGCGTCAGATCTGTCTTATAAATAAAGCTCAGTGCATTTTAAGTTATTTCAAATCTTGCTGCCATTCATAAAATTATTTGTCTAATATCGTCGCCGCTGTGTAGCTGACTGTATGATGAATGCAGCGGTTTAATCATTTCTGCGTCGACATCACCGTGAAGGCTCCTCGAGCATTGGATACTCAGGCAAAATGCTTTAGTATAAAACCCGTTCTCCTGACTTTTGGTGATTTTTTCCCCCACTATTCAGTCAGATAAAAAATATAATTCTGTAAACATGTTTAGGAGAAAAATTTCATTTACAGACGATAGGTCTAAAATTTGAACCCGATTCCAAATTTCCTCTGTACCTAACATCACTCTTCCAAATGAAAAAAAATAAAAATCTTCTTTAATAGCCTCATAGCACAGATTAATATCTACCTAAAAGACATACCAGTCTTCTCTTAAACAAAAACCTTTTACCTAAATTCCACATAATTTGACACCCTCACCAATCATGCTTCCTTTGCTTATCATTCCCATGTTTTGGTCTCGGTTGCTATAAACTTAATCAGCAATTTTAGCATATGGTATTTTGTTTTGCACTATGTTTGTCCTCTCTCGTCATAAAAAGGGCACCATCTATCTTTACTTCGCTCCAGTCCTGTGGAGTAATGTGCGAAGGGAAAAGTTTGCTTCAAAAATATATCTCCTTCTTTTGTTACGTAACAATTTAATCTAGAGTCAAAATGTAATTGCATAAGTCATCGATATCACTCAAACCTCAAACCTGAGTTTTTATATATATTTTGTTTTGATACATTCATAGGCTTTTCTGGTACAAATATATTACGAATGAATCTTGATGGCTAGGCTTTTTCGACAAAAAAAAAGCCTTACTTAGCGTTTCACCTTCTTTGGAATAATGACCACCCTCGCACTGGTCACGCGGCAGGATAGCCAGCTCGTTTCATCAATGAAGGCTAAGAGTAACTGAAAACACGTGAGTTTCCTTAGTTACGTAACTTCTCTTCGTTAGGAAAAGCTCACTGTGCTAATTTTTCTCAATAAGCGAAGGCCCTGGTGTGATTTCAATTTAACGGTAAATTTTCAAATTCTTTTAGCTTAATATGATTCATATATCACGGTTTCTCTTTCACATCAAAACGTTGAGTGACCTACATGGCGGAAAGAAAAACAATTAAGTAGCTTGTAAAAACTGATCCCTTCCGACACAGAAATCCAGAAAGACCTAACAAAGATTTCTGGAGCAATTTGAAAGCTTCAATTTCTTTAAATGCTTGTTTTTGGTCGTCAGGTATCCGTCAGATGAAAGGAAAAAAAGCAACTCTATCAAAGAAACGTAACGAGAACATGGACACCCCACTATCAAATCTACCTTCTTCTTTAAATGTTTCACGTTTTGCAAACATATCCTTGGGCAAATATTTTCAGATCAAAAATGTTTCCATAATTGTTTCCTATGTAATGTCTTGAAAAACAATGAGGTATCTCCAAAAAAAAGAATAGAAAAGAAATATTTCTACACCATCATAACAAATTCCTTGCATTTTATTTTATAAACGAAAGGTTAAGAGATAGGATTGTTCTTCGAACCGGAGAAAGCGGTAAAGGAAGATTTACTTAGTTAATTTCCACAAATATCGTGAATTTCCAGCCTTTTATCATGATATTGTGGATTAAATCATTCAAAGGAAACAAAAAAATTTATAATTTCAGCTAAGTATTTTATTACTTATTCAATATGCACGGACAACTTTGTGACCTCCGCATTGAAAATGTGTTTTTACATATCTTTCTTCGCAAAAAATTATGTGTATTTCAACTTCCTATTTTACGCTTCAACAAACAAAATGCACAACACATTTTGAGAATTTGTGAATGTGCCTTTGTTTTCTCATAATTTTTATCGTGTATCCAGTCAAATTGAAAGTTTTCGGGACCTGAGAAATTACAGGTAATACTATTATCATTTGTTAAACCCAAGCGTAAACAAAATGTCTGCTTTACCTTAGAATCATAGGTGTGTCTGTGTACTTTTGTTACAACAAGCTTATATGACAAAAATTTCACTTCTTTAAAGTTTTGACGTGAAAGAAAATCCTATCAATTTACATGAGAATGGTGTTAGTATATTTATTTATGACGCTAAGAAAATGTAGCCTCTACAAAAACTTTTACTTTATAAATATTGTCAATGTCTAGTCGTTTTCTTCCTTCTGTAGACTTCACTTACTGCTACTTTGCTTCTCTTACTCTTTTTCGCTGGTTTAACCAGCAAGCTCAAAACAATGCTCTTGCCATGTCTGTCAAGCCTCTTTGTTGGCAGAATTAGAGTCGAAACGACTTCAATGTTAATTCAAATAGAAGTACATCACTCACTTCTCTTCCGTCTATACTCAAAACTGTCGTAGCTAAGGAGATGTTTTAAATGTGCTGTAGCGAAGTCTCTAGCAAGTTTCTTTGTTATTTCTCAGCAGCTTCCTCTCTCTCTACAGCAGGTGCATCTCAAACAGTAGACGACGCGTAACAAGTAGCTCACGGTAGCCTCGGAGACTTATTCCCGCGTCGTTCAAAATATTCCTCTCCATTTCTTCACAAATAGCGTGTCTTCTACAACGCACTGGCAATGTTTCTTTCTCTTCTTCAACTCTTTCATCTACCTCGTCAACAGCTGCGTTAAACTTTGCCGCCGCTTCACGCGATGCTTTGAAACGATTGATGGCGAACTTGTTGAAGCCTTCTGTCGATGTGGCTCGTGTGTTTCCTTCCAGAGAATTTGACTTAGCTGAAAGCGATTCACATAATTCTTCTCTAGAACTCGACGCGAGCTTCTTGTATCGTCGCGAACGTATGCTGAACCGACGCGAAACGCAACTAAGCGGCTGATTTAAACTCGTAGTTCGGCGAATCTCTCCGTCAGTTTTCATCGTTCTTACTATTATTTGCGCACGAACAGCCAAATCCTTCGTCCTTGCAACTCTTAATCCCTAATCGAATCAGGAAGTCAAGGCGCCTCAGTTCCTTGCTTAGAGAACTCCTCTATTTCGGAAGCATCCTTTTCTTTTATTCACGGCGGTTCCCTATTGGAAAACGTGTTTAAAATTGACAGGTTTACATAGTAATGGAACAAAAAGCCCCAACAATGGACGCACCTGCTGACGAAAGCCAATATTATTTAAATAAAATTCTTTCTCGCGCCCTCCGCAAACAAATAGCAAAATTTTGTAATTGCGTTCTCACAAACGTAGAAACCAGACCAAAATTTTTCCCTCCCAACTAAAAAAAAGAAAAAAAACACGGAAGTTCGGTATATATATATTTTTTGTCTATAATGCAAATCCGACACCCTAAGTATTATGTACAAGATGTCTTGCAAAAACTATTGTTTTCTTTTTAGGTTTTATGATAACAAAAATTTTCAAAAAAGGTTTCACAAGTTTTCATATCTTAGAGGTGTCAAATAACAAAACGACTTTTAAGAGTTGACAGCTGAAATAGAGGAATCACTGAGGAGGGCCCATCTACCAGTCAAATTTAATGATGTCTCCAAATTGATCGATTCTCAGTCGAATATTAGTCACAATTGTTTTGTTCCTTGGTTGTTAATACTGTCTATAAACCATTTCTAAAATTCTCCTTTGTCAACCTAGAGGTATATCACTAACCACGAGGATTTTCTTTTGCTTAGTAACTTATCATGATGAAAGTCAACAGAGAAATGATCTCAAAAAAAAAAAAAATTCTCAGTGGATTTTAAGGTTTAAAACTAACAACTGACAAAGTGATTCTTGCTTTTATCTGTTTTTGCGTCGCAATTGCGTTACTCTAGACTGTTCGCACATCAAATTAACCATTTACTGGCGTTTTAAAGAGGTCCAGTTTCATCCGTTTGGCTTAACACTAAATACACATCATTCTTTTCCCCATTCCTTCAAAGGCCATTTGTTATCTCAATGATATATACACGAGAACATTTAAGAAAGGAAGTTTTGCCGACGTAAACAATTAGTATGCTTTTGTATAACGGAAATCATGTGAACGGAATATTCTCAAAAATTTGAAGTTACTCAATTCCAAAACCTTTATTTGGTAACCAGAACAGGCAGACAGTTATAAATAGAACAGTTTCAAGCCGGTGTGTTTATCTTATGGAAGTAATAGGTCACGAGAAGGAAATATCATCGATAGTTCATGATATATTCCATGTATGCCGGATTTCTAGGCCGTGTCAGTGGTATAAACTAAACAGTAAAACTCTCTCTCGGCGCATATATGTAGGCAATCATTTGAAAGTAATTATTTTATGAATGTATTGGTAACTGTTTGTTTTAAAATTTCCTTTCTTCCTTCCCTTTTTTCTTTTTCGATTTTATACTCCTCAGCAAAAGTGGCCAATATGCTTACCGTTTGCCATCAGCTCAGTAAACGAGATTTTGATATTGCAAAATTTCTCCGATCAAAAGGTCTCATCAGGATGAACCGTTAGCCGTAAAACGACAAAAAAATTAACCGTTATAAATAAAAATTGATACATTTAACCTTAAGTCGTGAAAAACGTTAACCATTACCGTAAATTGGTCAAAATTTTAACCATTGGCCGTAAAAGCCATCACCCCATTGCGTGACCCGCCAACAACTCCAGCAAACATTACTTTCACCCAAATTCAATTTGTGCATGACGCAGACTTTCTGAAACCGAATCTTGAATGAATTTATTTTTTGTTCTTTCATTGATCAAACAAAGGAATAATTCACTTGGCTCACACGTACTTAAAGATTTGTCTCTCTATCGGCAAGTGCTTTATATCCAAATGAACGGCGTTAGTTTTTTTTGATTGTTGGAAAATCGGATAATTTTACAATTTATCGTCGTACATTTAACTTCTATAATCTTTGACTAATAAGAGAATTTTAACACAAAAAATAAAAAATTGACGTAGTATGTAGAATATAATGTTTGTAGTATACCGTGGGCCTCGTATTCAATCTGAATACAAATATGGCGGCGTGCGAACGAGCTCCTTTGTTGTTTATACTTTTCGACTTTTAAACATTTTTATTTTCTCATTTTTCTCACCTTGAGTCGACGAATCTCCAAAGCTGTTCTGGGGGTCGAAGACATGAAATTTCGAGGCTTCCTTGCGACAGGAACAACCTAAAACATGATGGATACCAACATATCTCCAGAAGCAGTGTTCGATACTTCTGCAATTCCCGCTACTTTCGCTTTTGACTGGCGATGTGAAATTGAATCCAGGTATTGAATCAGAAATTGAATCAGAAATTGAATCCCACGATGCTAAAACAAAAAGGCAGCTACAACTACGACGAAATATCCAAATCGCTCATTCAGTCAAATGCTCGACCATCAGGAGTAGAGAACACCATATTCAAACAGAAGACCCTGTGCTAAAGACTGAATATGATATTTTTACCATACAAACTCGGATAATGAAGTTAAAATACCTGGCTAAATGTTTATCGCCATGAAAGTTTAAATAAGCTTAAAAGACGGGAGTCGTGCTTTTGTGAGAGACTGCTACAAAAGTAGAATGCTGGCAAGACTTGTCAAAAATTTCTTCCACTGGATTGCACCGGCTTTGACTCAAAATGCAAGTACAAAACCAGGTAGGCACAGTTTACAGCCCTAAACTGCTCTTTCTCACAATAAAAACATCTACATTCTGGTGGATTTAAAACTGAGATTTGTTAAATCCTAAAGATCCTGGCCTTCAGACCGGAATTCGGCTGTGCTTTCAATCTTACAAAATTAATCAATCAAAGAACGAGGATAACCGAGAATTCTGCAATGCTTATCGATTTTATCTTAGCTTAAATTACAAGCTTCGTAAAGAATGCGAAAACTGTCCCCTATTTCATAAGTGACCATCGCCCTTGCTTGTGTATGGTTTCGCTTGAAGAAAGTCCGGGCCAAGCCTTTCTATTTCACCACACGAAGGGTCAAGAGTTACGTTCAAACTGCCCTACAGAGAGACACATGTCTACTGCTCTTTCGTCTGTTGTCGATATCTTCGACGATGACTGAAGAGGATAAATGAAATGCGTCTCATCTGATGTTTAAAAAGATACTTGATTTCCATGCTCCTATTAAAAACATTAAATTAAGGAGTCGACACAATTCCCATGTCACCAATGAAATCATTTCTCTAATGAGAACAAGAGATAGCTGCAGCGAAAGCTTGCTAGAAAAACAATCGAACCCTCTTGCAGGATCCGCGTAAAAGAACTTCAAGAGGGAAGTCAAGCGTGAACTAAGATTTGCAGAACAGGATTATATTGAACGGAAAATCAGGAACAATCCTAATATAGCCTATATTAGGAACACAATCAGGGCTTGTATCCCTAAGAAATCAGCCTGCCGCAAAGTATATAGTTAAGATGACAAAGTGACCGTGGATGAGTCAACGAGATTTTTACTGCAATCGGCAGAACAGCCGTTTAAAAAATCCAGAGTCTCGCAGACAATTACGATCTCACCGGATCATCCTTTGTCCCGAAGCGTCACCCGCTAACACAACAATTCTCATTTGGAACGGTCAGGATTGATTGATTGAAGTCTTTAATAAACCATGAGATAAAAGATATATATCCTATGTTACATTAACGAGAAACCGTCTAATGAAAAATTACAATAATATACTAAGACCAAAATTAAATTATATAATTATAACAGGTCGTGTTCAATAATTAGTCCATTTACAAATGTGTTCATGAATCGTTCTGTGTTAATCTTTGGGCGGAGGCAAACCTTGCGACGTAAATTATATTGCTGGGGTTTGGGCTTCGGTAGAATTTCATTTAACGGATGATGGCTTAGGGCCCTAGCGCCACTCAATAATTTCTTATCCTGCATATGAATGATATCCTTGACATTCATTGGAACTGAAGTATAGCGCTGCTTGTGACACTTGTTTAAAAAGTTCTGTACCGTGTTTAGATCGTGTTCATACGCACCATACACTGAGAGGGCATAATTTAAATTAGGTCAGTAATACAATTGTCTTAAAAAGGAGATCAGTCTATTTCATTCTGGTCATATTGTTCCTTTCTCAAAGTTCTTATGTAAGGAGGCACTTGTTAGCCTTGACTAGTTTGACCATAACATGAGAACTAAACTTAAAATCACTCTGAAGTGTGACTCCGAGTAAGCACAATTCATCATGTTGTGGAATGCAATTGACTGGTTTATAGGTGTTCTTGTTCGATTTCTTTCTAATTACAAGCTCTTTGTATTTACAAGGATTACATGACACACAGTTATCTCGCGATCAATTTAAAACTGACTCATTACTAAGGCTACAGAGGTATCAGTATTGCCTAGTACCGGTGCAACGATTGTCGAATCATCAGCATATTTGAATAATGAGGAAAGCCATCATATGTAATTTCAAGATCGTTGAGAAAAATACTAAAGAGATGGGGGCCACTAACACTACCTTGTGTAGTACCCTTATTGACGGCTTTCTACCTTCAGTGATAGTTACCAGACGAAATGCGTTGCTGTATGTCTACCGGATAAAAAACTGTGATACCAATTAACAAGGTATGGAGATACATATAATTTTTTAAGCTTGGTAGACAAGAGATTATGTTTCACCGAGTCAAATGCCTTGGAAAAGTCCATGGCAAAAAGTCGCACAGCCTTACAGTTGTCATCATCTAGGTATTTGCAAATCTGGTGCTGAATAGCTAGGAGTACAGATGTGCAATTCCCACCCTCTCTGTACGCGAATTGGCTACTGCTCAGGTGATCCTCCATGACGCGTCTGACATGTGTGTTGTATACAGCCCTTTCAAGAGCTCTAGCAATCACCGGTGTTACACTGATTCCCCGGAAATCACCATTCTACATCAACCTTAGGTAATGGACTGATGTTCGCTCGGTTCCTAGATTCAGGCCAGGAATGAGTTGACAGAAAAAGATTCCACATATTAGTAGTTGCACATAGATTGCCGAAATACTCGTTTAACTAGTTTAGTGACTCACGGTCTAAGGTAATGAGGCATTCCTTCGCTGCGATACCAGATTAACGCCTTTCCACCGTTGCTTCGAGCCGATCACACCCTGTTTATACCGCTTTCTGTTCTCACTTCCGAAATCTTGTTATTCAGCACTTTCAGCCGAACTTCATCAGACACCCTCGATTTCGATCTCAACATGGCTTTAACAAGAAGGGTCACGTAGGCAGGGTCACGTGACGACATAGTGACCACCCTTACTGGCATACACCTACCCAAGCGACCTCGTGTAGTTGTCTCCAGTTTGTTCACCACCTCGTTTACATTCTTGGTTTCAAGTATGTACCTCTGGCCAGTCCTCTTCTACCAAAGTCATGTGCAAATCCTGTCTCCTGCAGCGTAGACGTCTTTCCCGGATGTGAACTTTACGACGCACAGGGCGAAGTTTAGATCTTGCAGGCAAAATCACACCTCGATGATCCAATTTTGTTGACAAATGAAAAGGGTAACACCTGTTATATTTTTGGGGTTTCAGAAGAGTGCACACACACACAAGATGGCGAGTCAACAGCAAGATTATATTGATAAGAGCACATGGTAACATTACCGCTGCATACTACGCGGGCTCACAACAAACGGACAGTCAATACAGAACATCTCCATACTATAACAACACCTTACAAACAAATCGGGCCGGTTCGTTAAACAGTTATCCAAGTGCGAATCGCCACGCGTCGGGAAATCAACCAGTACATTCCAGCCAGACAATTGTTGTAATCCCTCCATGTACATCTGATTGGAGTCTCCGCCCAGAAAAATGACGGTTTGTGAGTGGGCGTCAAGTACATTATCCGTGTAGTCAGTAAGATAGTTCATTAGATCGTTCTCTGCATAACTATGTTTAGGCGGGTGAAGAAATCTATGCCCCGTAGGGAGGCAGAGTGTTATGCAGATTACTTCATAAAGCTTTGAGAGATAAACATCCACAACAGATAGGTTTTTCTTGACGTTAACAGCCACGCCGCCCTTGTTCCTCATATATCAAGTCCTGACCAGTTCCTATCCCTCCTATATAAATTAAAATCCGCAATATTCACCACAGCATCGAGCTGGTCTAGCCTTAAATGGGTCTCAGTAACAATGCACACGTCAATATCATGGTTTTTCAAAACTGCCTCCAGCGCAACAGACGCCCGCACCTTGTTCTTCATTTTGGAGAGACTGCAGATATTAATGAACATACATTTCGGCACCGCAAACTCAGACTTGTTGTCAGGTTTGCACGGTTTCTCACGAGGAATCGAGGTGACATGTCTTATTAGCCATAGCTCTCGAGAGGAGGAGGTTTAGCGGGGCGACGACTCCTTACTACCTCTATCGGTTGTTTTCTTTCCGACCTACACTTCTTAGAGCCGAATTTGTCACTTCCTCTACCGTTCCTTCGTTTCTCTGGTCCTCTGTATTTAAGTATTCCCAACTCTTTTAGACCTCCAGAGCACTGAAGCCAAAGGTTTGCCAGCAGATTTACGCAACCTAACAATATCACAACGGTCCAGCATGCTTGTATTCTCTCTTCGGTGGACACCAGTTTTGCCATGTTTAGTACTGAGAATTAACGGCATCTCTGTCACGATCCTCCCATCCAGGATTGGAATGAATGTCCACTGATATAGAGATATCAAGGAGAACAAATTTCTCCGGTGCTGCCAGAAGGAACAACCCACGACTGTCCCATCTAGCGACAGCCCTCTTTACTCACAAATACCGGGAATAATGCATACGGAATGCAAAATTCGTCGCCCCATGAATACAATCTTGTCTTTGGTAACCATTAGAAAGGTTTCACCCCCAACAAACACGAACACACTGACAGAAGGACACAATATTGCTAGTGCTCTAAAGAGCGTGGCAGCCATCTTGGGATACATAATGATTATTAATAAATCGAAAAGACAATTATTTCCATGCCAACAGGAAAAACTTCAGGGAACGATGAAAGAACATGACGCGTCTTGAAAAATTGTTTACCGTCAATTCTCCTCTTTTATATGGTACCTTCCAAAAAATCTAGAAAAATAGCAGAGGTAACGCCAATATTAAAACTAGGTGACAGCGAAAAAACGAATAATCATGATCATCCCTAGATCACCACTACCAATTTTGTATAAGGCATGCGAACGAATTGCACAGAATTAAATAAATTCATACCATATTTAGTGTTAAACAAACAGTTATCGACAAACCAGAACCGCCGTAAGAAAACTTGTTGAAACAGACAGCTGGTAATTGACTAAAAGAAAACAACCGCTTTTGTTCTTTTTGGACCTGAGCAAGGCCTTCGATTACTTAGAGCCGCGGGTGATGCGTAATAGCCCATTTCCAAATTACCCTTGGCCTCATTTTCAAAACGAGTGCTGATGCTCATCGTTTTATATGATAATAAGTTTTCATTGACATGCAAATTAAACTCATTTTCACAAGAGTGGTTGAGCACCAGGCCGCCTCGTTTTGAAAATGAGTCCAAGGGTAATTCGGAAATAGGCTATTTTGGTGAGCGAGCGTTGAGTATTTTCTTAGCGAAAATCATGACCGTCACGGTCATCTTTGCTCTTAATGGAAGCGGGAGGTTAAAATAATAAAAAATAATAAAATTGTGGATTTGTACTGCACCGTTTCCAACACGGGATGATCAACAAGGTTGGGGAGGGAAAGAAATTTGTACCAAGGGGGTGAGCGACAGTGAAAAAATAAGGAGGGAGATGAGGGTGGGGGGGTGAATATTACCCGCGCCCCTTTTCGCCCCTTCCTGCCCCCCTCTCCTACCGTAGACTTAAGCTCCAAATTAAACATGGCCGGTTGAATAAACGATCGCGCTTCTTAACTTTAGCTCGCCCTAAAAAGTCGCTTTCATTGCAGGTTAATAAAGTAAAAGAGGTCGGTATTTCAACATCAGTTTTTAGATGATTCACTAGCTATTTGTCCGAAAGAAGCCATGAGCTTCACACTCTCGGATGCGCTACCGTTGGCCAGCGGAATCCCGCAAGGAAGCATCTTGGGGCCGTTGCTTTTTACCATTTATGTACGATCTACCAACTGTGCCCCAAGACCTGTTTATCCGATTGTTATGTCGATGATACCAAATCGTACATTTCGTTTGGTGTACATTATTGCAAGAATGATGTTTCTGCAATGAATGAAGACCTTTTAAGATTTCGCCACTGGTGTTTTTAATAACTGTTTGTTAATACACCAAGAGAAGACCAAATTAATGTAATACGGAGGCACCAACTCAATCTGCTATGAACCTTGGCGTGACCCTCGACAAAAATTTGACCTTTGATAATCATGTTGTAAACACCGTCTTTTCTTGCATGTCAGCATTAGAACAGACAAGTCGTGTGGAACATGTCTTAAAGTGCGATTTACGAATAACAAACATAGACGCTTTAGTTTTTTATTAGATTGTACAATCGTTCTTCGGTTTGGTCTAACACCACCGGTACAAACATTACAAAGGTGCAAAGTGTTCAAAATTTTGCTGCCCGCATAGTTGATACTAAGAAATACGACTATGTATCTCCAGTGTTGAAGAGACTGAGACGGCTCCCAGAGAAAAGCTGTTGCTTTTTTAATCTGCTCTAGTGTTATTGTTTATTGTTAAGTTTTTTTTTCGCTTAATCTTGGTTCTGGTCCCCTCACCTTAGTTATATATATACGTAGCTCTTTTAAATTTTAACGGTAACTTTTGAAAATGTATGTTGAGTACATACGAAACGTCAAGTCATAATCAAAATGCATATGTGCAATTTCAATATGTTTATCAGTGCTGTTTGTGTCTTATTTTTGATCAAAACAGTGTATATTTTAGATGCAGTTATGACATTTAAAAGGATGGAGGGCATGGCCCCAGAGAATCTAGGTGACAAAGTTATCTCTAGAGGTAACATAACTGGGCGGGCGACTAAAGACTCGCAACAATTATATATTCCATTATTATGGAAGAGGGCAGCGATCCTTTTCCTATAGCGTTGTTAATATATGGGATAATTTACCACCTGAAATAAAGCTTTGCTAGTCTCTAGATAAATTTAGGTGAAAAAATTTTACGATGAGCTTTTTCGTCATCCTCTTAGTCAGCCTTAATAACTTACTTTTGTTTCGTTAGCTATCACAGTAAATTGTCATTGAAGCACGCCCATGCAAGGGGAGTTGTCACTGTTGTATTGTCTAAGGTCTATCTGAAACTCCTGCGCATGGCCATTTCTATGACCTATTACATGACGGGTTTTTCGCGGAATCTAAGATATGGCGGCAAAGTACTTCTCTGTAAATTATTAAGCAGTTTATAAGAGTAGTTTTAACTGCTTTCCTTAAGTACGTAAAAAAATTTTTTCGTCTTTTCATGAGCGTGGGACAAGAAAAGTTCTGAGTTCCCACGAGGAATCGAGTTCCATACCTTCGGATTCCGGTTCCATACCTTCGAATTCCGGTTCCATACCTTCGGATTCCGCGCTCCGATGCTGTACCACTGAGCCACAGAGACTCTGTGGTGAGCAAGGTCATTATGAAGTTGCTTAGGTTCATATCAATTCGCATTCTCGCAGGACTTCCTCCATTACTAAATTTTTCCTTAAGTTACGTAAGCTGATACCATACTGGTCCCTCAGTTGCTTCTCAATGTTGTCGCATACGGCGGAGCGCCGTTGGGAAAGTCTTTCTTTGGCAAGTTTATCACCCCACCAACTGGGTACTCGCTCCAACGGCGACTTAGCCAACTGACCTTCTTTTTGAGCTGACTTTACTGTTTGAGGCCTCTTTTTAACCTTAGGATTATCCTTCTCTTTCTCACCCAGTTTGCTGTAACAGAATCCTGGTGGTTTGAATAGCGAATTTAGACTCTTTGCTCTTCCCAGACAGTTATTCGAGCTACCAAAGCATGAACGTCTTCCATAGTTTTTATTTCTGGCGTCCATTTTCCGGACACTTTTTTCCTGATATGATTTTCTCTCGTCAGAGATAACTCCCAGCTCTTTTTTGCCTGCTTCACTTGCGTCTGATAACTTGTCAACTACTCCAGAAGAGTAATTCTTCTTTTGGTCACAAAGACATTGGGTGTCATTAAAAATTTCCGACTCAAGTTGCAGTTTTTTACTTTGAAATTTTTTTGCGTGTCTATTTTTCTCCACTCTTGGAGAGGGGTCTGCGGTTTCTCTCCAGAAACTCTCAAAAGCGTCAGAGTCCGCAGGCGTTAGTTCTTCGTCGACCGTTTTGGAAGTTTGTTGTTTTCTAACCTCAGGGGAAGTGCCTAGCATTTTATGAGAGAGCTTTTCGCTGCGCTGGAATCGTCCAGTCTGGATATTCGAGATATTTTGCGGCTCCATCATGACATGTGCTTTTCGGTTTTCATGGGGAACACAAACCTGTTTCTCCTCCCTTGAGCTTCCCTTGCTGGAAGATCTTACGAGGCATAGCTCTAAGTTGCTTTCTTGAGCCTTGTGTCCTTTTCGTGGTATTTTCACTCCCTCCAAAATATCATTATTTTCACTACAGTGTAATTTGCTATATTGGAACGTTTCTTCCCTATAATTTTCCGTCTCACGTTGCAAAAAGGGGCCATCTTTAAGAGGTTCCAGTCCCTCTTGGTCATCGCAGCTAAGTCTTCTGTAAGACCACCCTGCAAAGTTGAGTTTCCGCTGGATAACGCGAACGGTGGGATGGCTTCCAATTGCGCTTGTTAACATTTGAACTTTGGAAGGAATCATTCTAAAAGGTCCTCGGTGCGAGTCTGAAATTAAGAGACAAAGATGCAGCTTGAAGGATTTCCATGAGCGACTGGGAGACGATCAAACTGGGAGACTTTTCGAGATCCATTTAAGAAAAAACCTCGTCAAAATAGTCCGTGTTGGGGTTGCAAGCATTGCGGTTCCCCAATAAAGAGGAATGACGCAACAATTAAAACTTATTTAATCTGGAATACTTAAAAAGCTTTATTTTGATGTGGGATACGTTCAATAGAAAAAGATTTCGTGTAAACTCTTAATTCAGCATGAAATAGTGGTTCTGTCAAAGTTTGAAATGTGAGAAATTTATATATTCAATCAGATGTTACCGATATGCTCAAAATATTGCTATTACGTAACTTAATCCGAAGAAAATTGCAAAAATTGCTTTGTTTTGACAAGTGGAAAAAAGAAATCATTATTTCATTATGCTAAAACACACGCGACGTTTTCACTTTCCTTGGAAAAAAACCGCTCGCTGCATAAAGTCGCTGCATAAAATCTTTTCAAGAAACTATTTTACGACTAATGCATTGTTAAGATGCGTGTCATTCTAACAGATCGCGTCCTAAAAAAGTTTCCTTTTTAAAAAGATTAGAAGGAGTTTTCCATGTTGGATATCGGGGCCGATTTGGCGTGTGTTTGCCATTTTCAATATTTTTAATGTTCGTAATTGTTCATTGCGCAATTTACATACGACAATAATTTGAATATATCAAGAAAGTTGATATTCGCTCCGACGAAGGGCTAACGCTCCGACGAAGGGCTAACGCTCGAAACGTCAGCTTTTATAATCGTAATGGTGGCCAATTTACCATTTCAACTTTGTTGATATATTCAAATTATTTCGTTACTCCCACCGACGCAGCCCCAAACAGTTTCTTTAGAAACTATCAGCCTTTATTCATTACATACGACAACCCGATCAATGCTGGAAAGCGTTTTTCATTAAAGGATATACTATTGTCGTGTATTTCCGTGTTATTGAATGAATAATCAACAGAAAGGACGAATTCGTTTCTCAAATGCTTGATTATGTTCAGAAACAGAAGACGGAGAAATTTTCAGTTAAAAAAACAATGAATGTAAAGTCCACGTTCGATTTAGAGCTAAAATGAAATCATTTTTCCATCGATTCAGCTTTGTGTCAACTTTTACTTCTATCTATATTTTTGAAATGTAAGTATCGAGAAATCTAAGCTAATGATTATGTATTCTAAAATGCGAGAGATTAAAAAAGTGTTTCCCAAAGGTTTTGCTTTCTTTATGAAACGATCGTTCGCAAAAATAATCAGTTGTTTTTCTTCTCGGCCGCTTTTAACTTTTGCTCAGGGTTAGATTTCTTCTTTATTTTTCTTAGTGATAGGCATATCTTTAGTGTCGTCATGAAGAAACGAAACATTTTCTAAGTGCAATTGGAGTATAACTGTGTCTGAAACTCACCGTTTGTTGGTTGCAATGAGGAATTCAAAACTAGGAATCGCCTAAAATTGATCAGCTTTCCAGCAACAAAGGAAATTAGCAAAGGCTTACAAAGGCGTAATCCCCTTATAGATATGACTTCCTGTTCGTTCAATGAGCTATTCAGCGTTATAGCCGTATATTTCATTTAACAAGTCCTCTTTATTCATTCTAGCCGCTTGGATGAATGAGAAAGAATTTGAATACTAAGACATCTGTCTTTACCGGCCATCTGCGACTAAATTGATTGATGCCAGATCAATTTTTTTTTTCTCCAGACGTATTTTTCGATTCATGCAAAAAATATATGTCGTCAATTTAGAATGAAGGTGCCTTTTTTTTTGTGTAGCATCGCTGCTAAAGAGCTCAGCCAACGCCTTGTCGGGTGTTTTTTGCCTGTCTGAATAATCGTGAATGAGGAATAGTCGCTATTCCGTTACAATCAATATATGTAAAAAAAAAAAAGAAAAAAAAAAATGCCAGACGCAATAAACGCTGAAACTCTCTGATGTTTTTCGTCTCGTATAAAAATAATACAAAAATTTTTTTAGAATCAGAAACGAACTCGTATGTTAACGTTAAATATTGGCGTCAAAAATTCAAGAATTACTTACGTAAGAAGGGAAAACGCGTAAAGCTCAGTGAAAACCATTCATTTAAATGCTGTTTTTCGACAGAATAGCTGTAAGTCACGTTCAGCTGCACGAGTCAATTTTGCTTCTGCTTTCAGTGAGGAAAGACAAACAAAAAAAAAACGCAGCAACGATTATCATGATCTTGACAAAGTGAGAAGTATGTTCAAATGGCCTGTCGTTCGGACATATTTTAATCAACAACAGGCAGTTAATATTTTTCAGTAGTGTTTAATTGGGCGCTTAAGGGTTTTAGTACAAATAAGTCAATGATTTTAAACGATTGGTTGTTAAATTTGCATGACTATGACAATCTTAACCGACACTAGCTGATAACCTGTGAGATAATTATACAACATACATACATACATACATATTTTTTGAGACTCCCTTATTCTTTTATTATACGAGGAAACGTTTTCAAAGTACACAGTTCTCACCTGTCTTGCTTTTTGAACTAAAGTAAACTGAAAACAAATGATGTCTAGACTAAAATAGCCTAAAAACAGTTTCTTTTACATTAATCATTCCCAGGGATCTGAAAAGAAGCAGCAAGAAGGAGAGAGTAACAATCCTAAGGGCACTCGAGGCACCATTACTCTGAAATTTGAACAACCAACTAAGCACCTCTACGCGGTTTTAATATTTTTTTGCCTTGTGACAATTAGCAAAAGGGATAAAATCCTTTTCGTAAATAAAAATTTATAAACATATTGTGCAATGTCTGCTAACGTTTTCCAAGCGTGTCTTAAAAGGAAAGGTACAAAGAAACGTCGTTATTGTTCCTTGCAGATTTAATAACTACACGTTTAAAGCCACAAAGCGAATGCACATTTACTTCATTTGCAAGATGGACGTCTATTTAGATGTAGCGATCTGCAGATATGTGTGTGTGTGTAATTCGACTAAAAATAAATTATTAATACAAATATCCAAGAACAAATATGACAACAACAAGAAAAACGACAAAAGAGCAAATGAAATAGAAAAAATCTTGCAATTTGTGGCGTAACCAGGTCCAGAAGTGAAACTCTTAAATAAAAACACGGCGCTGACAAAAACTAACGCAACGACTGACTTAGTTGAAATCAACTAGCAATGAAAGTTATTTAACGAAAGCAACGCGCATATTGGCGAAAATAAATAGCTACCGGCGTTATGTAATTCTTACAAAACCTCACGCAAAAACACAAACTTAATTGAACAGAAACAGAGCATTACAACGGCACTACAGTAGAAAGAAAAAGAATATAAAATTATTTCGCAGTCGCTTGACAACAAATATAAATGCAAATTCTAGTTGTTACAGTCCTTATGTAAGCACTTTTAATGGTTTCCAAATGTCAGCCGCTTAACGGTAGGAGAAAAAGGGATAAATCTGCCAAATCTAAAAACCGTATATAATAATCATTGAATGCTGAAATTATAGATTCAGTGAGCATTCATAGGGTAGGGATTTTTGTAGCGCGTGATGCGTAACTGATATTACTATTCAAACAACTGACTTTTTCTTTATGATATCTCCTCATTTATATGTAAGAAACTGCTTTTGACAGTGTACGCATACGTATTTAAACGACCTATCGACATCGTGGCATTCTACCACTTCAGATTTGTGAATATGAAAATAATCCTTAAAGGATTTTAAAGGTAAACAACGCATTTCGAACACTCCGCCAGATCCTTCAATGAAAACCTCTAGATCTAGCACTACCTTTGATTTTTTACCTCAGAATCATGCCAGCTCATTCGATATATTCCATTCTCCATTTGTCTCGCAATGTTTTTCGGTCAACCTCGGTTTAGCAACAATAAAAAGATTGTGTCGAGTACATTGATGCTGAAAATGATCACACCGTACGGACAAATGAAAGTCAAAATTCACCCTGTTGAATAACCATTTAAATGTTCACGATATGAATATATGTAAATAGCACATAAACATGATAACAAAAAAGTAAACTTTCCAAGCAAGTCTGAGAATTGAGACAATTTATTGACTCGAGAGAACCCTAGTGCACTGACAGTTTTATCATGTTCCGAGGATCAACCATCGATCATAAAATGTTCACTTTATTCAACGTTCCATTATAGTTTGAACGTCGAGAGAAAAACCATGTTGACGTCACTAATGGAATAAAACCTATCTGCATTGACACCAGCAACATATACTGTAAACATTTTTATTGAACTACGTGAATAGCATGCACTCACGATTGGAACGCGTCAATAATTGTGCACGTTCGTGATATATCGGTTCGAGATGCCTCGACAGTAGATCCCATGTGATACTGTCGATAAAGTATTTATCACATTTTGGGGTCTTCGCTAGACTCGTAGCTTCAGTATGCCCAGAAATAGGCAGTGTTACGCCGGCTCCACTAATGAAATATATCTTAGCTTAACGATCCGGACTGAAGTAACTACCTTAGATGAAAACCTAAAGCGGAACAAATACTTTATTCTTTTTAAATTAGAGTGGAACGTGGCCGGGGCATGAAGCCAGGTTCTGCTCGTCGTGTTATGAAGATACGATTAGCCTTCTGTACTCGGTGACGCTTGTTTTCATAACACTGCAACAGCAGAGAGACAAAACCCAGGTTGCAATGCATATACCGTAACTGTATGTACACCCGGTGTTAATCTTTTTGTTAAGACGTTCACTTGAGTCCGTCTTTGTCCATTTTCCTCTTTAATAATTTTAGCAGTATGTTGGTCGCCATCCAGCCAAAGAGACCCCAATCCCCCAAATGAATTATGGGTTGTTATCGCCAACTCCCGCTTGTAGCCATCTGGGCTCTCTGAAGGAGGAACGATAAACTTCATCTTCAACATTGCTCCCGTTTGGATAGCTTTTAAGCATCTTAAGCGATCACGCCGAATAGGCCAATGGCTAATGTTTGCAAACTGAAATCCTGTTGCTTCTGTAAACTCTAGATCTGGAAGAGTATTTCGCAGCTTTTGACCGTAATCCGGTGTCAAAAGGGTCCAACACAACGGTTTAGGGCTCACGGGATCGTCAAATATTGGTTCTGCTAAAGATGGTGGAATCTCATGCTTTTCACGCGATGGTGTATGATTTCTGAGCAGAGTCATCTCTTCTGAAATGGTTTCCTCGAAGACACCCTTGATATATGAGATCAAAAGGGTCGACATTTGTGCATGTCCGAGAAGGCTTGGGTGGTATCCGTCCGAACTAAAAAGTTTCTTTAGGTCCAATTCCTTGTCGCGCGAACATATTACATTCCTCCAACTCAAGGACGTTAATTTGTAATATTGTGCAATGGACTTTCCTCCCTCGTCCTCAGAGTCTGGACAGTCTTGACCTACAGCGGTCTTGTAGTAGTTTCCTCGAAAGAAGTTCGCAAGTATCAAGGCTGGCTTCGATGGCAAACTCAATATTATCCTAATCAGCTGTTCTAGCGGTTTTGCAGGAGCAAATTCTCGGCCCGCATATCGTTTGTAATCGTTAGCTGCCAGTTCCCATATAACTATGTCCGGAAGGAACCTCATATAGTTTTGTATGCAATACGAAAAGTATTCAGAGTCAGTTCCACCAATGGCAACAGCACTGATTTTTAACTCCGAAGTTGTGATCGGTGTTACTGTGTTATTCCACCAATCACTGAAGGCCTTGTGGTAAACACCCTCAACATTTCCACGATCCTTTTCAAGTCCTCCGCCTGCCGAAATAGAACCACCAACTACAAGGACATTCAGATCACTCCCAGTGAGAGCCTTTTTAAAGACCCTTTTCAGTCTTTGGGGTGATCCGAGATTGGCTATGCCAGACCGAAGCATTCTTAGTGTGATTCCTATTTCGTCCAGTGATCTTTGGTAATAAATCCAACTATTCATAAAATCCCGAGATAATGATATTTCTAAAGACTTGAGCTCTTCCTTATAGAGCTCATTTAGATCATCGTTCCTAATTTTGGACTTATCTTTGTCTTCGTTAGACGTTTTATTTATTACTTTCACTAGCGATGGACGTTTGAAATCCTTGCTTTGGGTGGTTGGATCTTTCATGCTAGTTACATTTCCAAAATGCTCTTTGAAATCATCCCTCGACTTGTTTGCAATAAGGTTAGGCATTAGTGTGATTGTCGAATTCTCTACCGTCGCAGCTTTTATTGGTATCCCTTTGTGCACGACTGGCTGTTGAGAATTGTGACTACGATTTTTCATAATTTCTTTAATGGACTGTGGCGACACTACAATTATTACCCTATCTTTCAAATCAGTTACGTTTTCCTTTTTTGAAGCCTCGGCTGCCATTATTGGATCTGAGTCACCACTGGACATCTTCAGACCTGATTCACTTTCCGAGACATCTTTTGCTGTTTCGTTCCTTTCAGCGGCTCCGTCTGAACTCAACAAAGAAATAAAGTCTTCTAAATACTTTTTCAGAGATTCTTCTTCCAAAGCGTCACTTTTATTCTGTTTTCGAATCCCAGAGATGTTATCAATTGTGCCATCCTGGACAATGAGTTTTGGAGTAGACTCCTTGGTCATATCATTTGAGATTTTACTTGTTTTGTTATTCTCAAGCTGATTTTCTTCGCCTTGTGAGGGAGCAATGGAAGTGTTTGACCCATTTCCAAAGTCATCACTAAAATGAAGTTGCTTGCGAAGATCTGTTTCGTTTCCGAAGTAACTCATTAGGACCAGATGTGAAGAAACACCGTCACCCCCCGTAGCTGACATATTCATGATATGTGTTGGAATACTTCTGTGTTGAGAGGTCAGCCTTTGGTTTACGAAGGTAGTGCTTACGTCACTTTGGTGACCACGCTCACTTCCTTCGAATTCGTTTTGAATTTTATCGCTTATAACATCAGTATTGTTTGGAGCCTGATTGAACGTTTCCTCGGAATTTGATAAACCAAATAAGGTCTGATTTTCAGCCTGGATACTCCTTATTTGACCTGATACTTCTCTATTCTTTTCAAAGCTGAGAGAAGAAACTTCATGGTTGGAAACATCCTTGTTGTTTCCAGGATCCCCTCCATAATTATAGGAGGGATCCTCTGAGATTCTCATATGCCCTCTGTATCTCCAGTTCCGTTCATTAACGTTACTTTTCAGGTTCTTGAGGAACATTCCATTTTCTCTTCTGGTTTCTTTTTGATCGCCGTATTTGCTAGCAAACAATGAATGAAAACGGGAAACCTCCTTCATCATCTGTTGGGTATCGTTCAATACAGGGTTGCTTTTAAAGCTAGCACTCTGTGCTGGGAGAGAATTGCCGTGGGCTTGCCCGTACAAGTCCCTTAATTTCTCAATTAATTTTTCATACTCTTCGTGCCATCTAGATAGAGATTTGTTTGGATTACGTACATTTTGATGAGGAGCCAGCTGCAATGGTACGCCAACAAAACTTTTAATAGGGTCTTTATTTTTATTTTGGTCCTCATTGGAAACAAAAAGTGGCCGGTCATGATTTCGTTGCCGACCGTTTAATTGCATGTGTTGAATTTTTTTCGTGTATTCGTTTGTTGAAGATTCATTCATCTCATGCAAATAAACCTCTTTAGCTCGTTGATGATTTGCTAAATTCCACGGAAACTTCCAGCCACCATACTGCGGGTTACTAAACTGATTTCCTTTATTTTTCAGGCTAAGACGTTCTTTACGTTGTGTTCCCATTCCTTGTAATGATTCTAAGTATGGTTTTCCCGGAGGAATGCGTGTCTCCGCTACTTTTGCTTGAAACGTTTCTTCCACGGAAGGCTCTAGAGACAGAGGCTTTGCATCAGTTATAGTCACCTTATCATTTACGGTACCTGTACCTTTACCAAAGGTTTGAGCAGTTGTATGAGTTGTACTCATGTGGAAATGGTTGGAGCCCTTTGTCTTAGCGAGGGGGCGAGCATTTACCTTCTTTCCAGGGAATTGGACGACATACTCACTGTTTGGCCTTCTTCCCACATCAGGGGTCCCCAAATAACCAACAGAGACCCTTTCATCACCTTCTTTTGTCCTGGTGGGACCATTTATCTTGAGAGGCAATGCCATTTGGATGCCTGGTTTCCGGTATTTCCCGTCGGTTTTATGAATAGTTTTAGTCGAATCATTCACCTTAAAGGTCCCTGAACCTGAAGGCAAGGGTCTGCTACTATTCCCTACTGATGCAGAATTTGAAATGTCATTCTGATCGTGCAAGTGCCATCTGGTGTGGAAAATGTTTTTTTCAAGTGTTAAGTTGTTAGATTTTATTCCTGGAGTTAGATCCCCGAGATGATTATTTTTGTTACCCGCTGCTGTTTTGTCTGGTCCTTCTTCGGCAGTTCCAGTAAGTACAAATTTTCGCTCGTGATCTTTAACATTGGCATGTGTAGGTTTAGGTTCCGTCTTCATATTGTGGTCATCTGCGGCTAATCCTGCAAAGATTTGAAGGTTCTTTTCGAGATTCCCAACAAAATGTCTAACGAGGGTAAGGTTATTTTTCTGGATAAATTTTTTTGAGGGAGGTAAGTATGCAAACGTACGATTTTTGTTTTCACCATTTGTAACGTGCCAATTGTGGGTGTTATGTTGACGAGTAACGTTTGTGTGAACTTGCTGGGCGCTTCCAGTGTTATGCAATGTATTGTTTTTGTTTTCCTGCGTGGGAAAAGGAACAGTTTTGTCAAAATATTGGGTGGCTCCGACGGTTTGAGTGATTCTATATGGCTGTGTTACATTTTTCTCAGCTTGTTTAATGGCATCCCATATAGGCTTACTGAGGACTGGACGTGTTTCTTCATCATTTGGACTCATTTCGTCATCTTCAATAATCGTTACCTCCCCAGGTAATGGAGTCTGGTCGTTTTGTTTCTGTCTTCCGTTTTCCATAATGGTCCCGTTCTCCGCTTGTTTATCACCGTACGAGGGCATAACTTGATTGGAGCTTAACTCTCCTTGTGCCTGGGGTAAATGAGTATCTATAACTTGACTTATTCTAGAATCTGATTTGGTCAACGCACCAAGCACGTCGTTGACCTCTTTTCCTACCATTTGAAATTCTTCATTTTCACCTTCGTTCAAACTATTTGCCACATTGGTATATTCTAGTTTGGCTTCATTCGAACCCAAGGTGTTATACGAATCCGTGTCTTTGCCATCAATGTTGTCAATAACTGTGACGTAATTGTTGCTGAGACCATTTTGGTCCTCATTTTCTGAATTGCCATTTGCTACAACCTCATCGTAACGTGGACTTTCCAACTCGTACTGTCTAGCCCCATTGTCTTGACTGTCCTCGATAAATTCAATATCCTGACGGGGTTTGTCCTTCATTCTCGTTCGAAGAACCTCTCTAAAACGCTCTATTTCCTTATTATGAAGGGAGCTGTGAGGTCTTGGCTTTCGGTCGAAATTTAAGCCCATGACATTATGGCCTCTAAATAATTTGTCGACTTCCTGATCTCTCCTCAGGTTGTTTTGTTTCTCATTATTTGCTCTCAAGGCACTGCTTAGGTATGTTTGTGGAAATTTGGCTCGATCTTCCTCACTAGTAGTCCATTTCTTGGCTATAGGCTGTTGAAAAGGATGAGTCTGCAAAAGAACTTTCCTCAAAAGAGACACCCTCGAGCGTTGTCTCCAGCTTTTGTCAAATATATCGTCTTTGTAATAAGTTTCACCTCCATGGCCAACTGCCAGCGTTAGAAGAAACGCAAAACAGGTGATGAAAACTTCTCTCATTACAGTATGTTTACTTTGGTTGCTTCCTTTGTGACGCCATGGTGGTGAAACAAGAGTCAGTGTAAGGGTTACGCACCGAGGAGGTAATCCTTGATAAACTCCATGAACAAGTCTACAAAAACACAAAGAGACATCTATCAAGCAAGTAGGCTGCAATTCAGTCTGCTTCACTCAGAAGGGCTATAATCGCTTAGTTTTACTCATAAATAATCTTAGTATGTTTTAGGCCGGGATTGATATAAGTTGTATTTGTAACGTTAGACTGACTTAATCCAGTGTATTGCAGGCTAAACTGCATGATTGTGAATTAAAATCTACTATGCAATTGTAATGATAAAATTTTGATATCCGATTAGGAGTTGTGCTCTTTAGTTTGAAAAGGGATTGCTCCTTCGCCTCCCAAAACCAAGATGAATCACAAATGCACTTCAGAGAATTCCGTTTGCTGCTCTAAGTTTCCTGCATTTTTAATAATGTTTTTAGCCGTAAGCTTTAACTTCCAGTAAGGAACTCCAAGAGCCCTTTCTTGTCGTAATCTGTGAACTGTGTCTTAGAAGGGGAACTGCGACGGGGAGGGGGCAAGTACTTGTTTGGCCCGATAAATGTCTTCCATATGTGTAACGACCGTGTGGCACTCAATTTTCCTTTCCTATTCAGGGAACATTTTAATGTGCCGGTTGCAATGACTGACCGAGAAAACGATTGCACATGATAACAATTACTCCCGTCTCACAGCAGGTAAGGTAACAGGTACCAAAACAGTTTTTGAGTGAAATCTATTGATACGTAGCAAGTTAAATGCTATCATTTCTAGTGGTTGGTTTGACTTTTTGTCATGAATTGATCTTTTTAAAACTGTTTACAATGACGATTCGAAATAAGTGGGAGTTGAGATTATTCTGTGATCGTTTTGATTTCCCAAAAATCAGCATTCTCTCTTCTTGGCAGTTGGTGAAACTGCAGTTGTGGAAACAACAGATAGTTCCTCAAGAACAACACTGTTAGATGTCGTTGTCTGGAACAGACGGAATTCATGGACGTGAAATCGACTCAGTGTTGTTTATGTATTCATGATGGTTGGAAACCGATACAATGAAGCCATAACAATATTCTATTTGCCTTACTCAGACATAACATACCTCATTGACTTAAAGTGAGGTCAATAAAGCCATCTCTGAGCCACAGTCATGGAGTCAATCATGGCACATCCCCTATAATTATTTTGTCAAGTGTTATTCAGCAATTCGATTTCCAGCCATGAAGGAACGGCTTCATTACTCGTTGGATTCTTTTCCTCCTGACTCCTCTATCTGTCGACTTTTAAGATTTTTAAAATTTCTGGAGTCAAAATTAAAATTGATCACGTCACTTCTATTTTTTTATGGCAATTTTGAGGCAAGAGCGCCTAAGCGGTCACGTGAGAGCAGGACACCATTTTCATTGGCTTATTTGACCCTGGATTTCCACGGCCTCCACTCCCTTATAATTTCAGTCGTTAGTCTATAAAGATCGTAATAAAGCTGATGTCCGATGCATTTTTCATCAAGAGAATTCTTTTCATTTATCTGGTCCACGTAAGCAGATCATCAGCCTTTACTCGATTATCTAGGCGCCCACTTTTGACGCTACTCAGAGGTATTAACAAATAATTATAGGTGGATCGTTTGAGACATTACAAGGAAACGCATTAAAATTCACCGGTGATGTATAAGATACAGCGATGCATTATATTTTGACATCAGTGCTTGATCGGAAAGGCCAATAGCACAAAAGTCGAAATTCCACAATAACAGGTAGTGGCGAGCATATGATGGGAGAAAGAAGAAACGTTCATGGTTTCTGATTTAAATACTATTTCATTTGTGTAGTTTGATATACTCCTGGTGGGAGTAGACTTGAAAAGTGCTGTTGTTGGAAGCAGCGACTGACGTTTCGAGAGTCTTTGCGGAAGTCATCATCAGAGCAGGGTCGTTGATCATGATCAAAGCGTCGTTTCTGTCTGCCGAGTACCGACCACATGCACTTCTCTTCAGGAGGGTCTCAATGGCGTTAACCTTTAATCGACCGATCAGAATATTCCGCCATTTTTATTGTATCATCTCATGTCCTTGGCTACCACCGCTGACCAAAAAAATTGTGGTCACCATACACGGAGCTCTATGGTGGAATGTGGAAGGTAAAGTGTGTGATTGTTTGGCAAGAAAATATCGCGATTGTTTATCGATGACTTCAGGAATGTCAAGATTGCATACAAAATGCGAAAAAATCACATACCTACCTTCAACATTCCACCATAGAGCTCCTTGTATGGATGACCACAATTTTTCAGAGGATCAGAGGAAACACCGGAAGTTTTGTAGCCTTGAGCCGAGGTCCCCACTCTGACTTATAAACAAAATGGCACCCATGATAGCACACGGGAGAATTAACATTTCTAGTAGCACTTTTTGAGGATTAAGGCAAATGGTTGTAGCATGAAATGCCACTTTGATAACGACCACCTAAGTCGCACCAGGTATTTATTGTTTTCATCCTTTCTTAATCTAGTTAGGGGGGTCCAGAGGGGGGTTCAAAAGGGGTTCCAAAAGGGGGTCCAGAAGGGGGTCCAGAAGGGGGTCCAGAAGGGGGGTCCACGTTTTGTACCGTTCCGTTTTCTAATCAATCCATTTTCAGAAGTTCGCCGGAATTACGTGCAGCGAGCCTGAAATTTACTGCCTTGTGTATCAAAGCAAATAAAACTTCTAAAATATGTGGTTAACAATACAAAATTCAACTTGCATTCGCAAGAGGAAAAGATTGCCAATTTCCCGCTCTTTTAGGAGCAAGATAACTGATGTGTTGCTACATGAGGTAACTATTACTAAGAAACGGGAGAGATTGGTACCAATATATTGTGGGAGTCCGCTGAGCAACTAAATTCAAAATTTGGCTCAACGCCGTCCTCTTTCTTTGGAACCCTCTCTGACGATTCCACGTAGTCGTCTGCCAGAATCCTCTTCCATCGGAGGATGAATAGTTTCTCTTTTTGCTTAGCGGCACTTGCTGCCTTACTCCTTGCATCATGCGTTCTCGGAAAAGATGATTTCAACTCTGGATTAGTCATTAGTGAGGTTTCTCGAAAGATAGACCTTTCAACACAGCTGGCTAAAGTGAGTACTTCCTTGACCCTAGAGAATGGAGGAGATTCTGCCGTAGGACACTTTCATCTGGCAATCGAACCAGCTCTTGTTGATAAACTGGCTTTTGTTGGAGCTATGGTGAGTTTTCTTCAGCTTATTTTCTATGTTATGGACAAAGTGCTCCATGTGTGACGGTGAAGGAGAACCTTTTGTCTGTAAATTCTTTTTCATTTCTGCCACGTATCGAATCACAGGAAATTCTCTCGTATGGCTCACGTTTTCCCTGTGGATTTATAGGCCAAGACCCCTGATGATGAGGACTCAAGTTTAACTTTGAAACAAGTAGAAATCGAAGCACACAGGTAAGCTTTTATGTTTGCGAATAAAATAAACGAAACAAATAATAATGATTGGATAGCTATCTTTTTAAAGGTGCGTGACGTCTTGTGGCATTACTCTTGTGGTTTTTGCACAGGGGGCCATACAATCTATTCGTGTAGCTGACTGTTGTTTTATAGTGAATGTACCAGATTTACCGTTTGCCTCACCTATAGTGATATATTGTTGACTATGTACATAAATCATTGATAAATAAATGTTGAATTACTTTACCTGTGGTGTATAGTGGTCCTTTTGCCTCAAAAATGTTTTTTTGAGCGATTTTGAATAAGTCTGAGTTTGTCGTTAATGTAATGCATAAAAGAAAGACAGAGATTCTCATGTGCCAGCCAGAAACCGTCATGCTGATTGCCCTTTTCTGATTGGATGATGTTATTTTGAATTGGACGACGTTATTTTGAATTGGTCAATCAGCTTGATGGTTTCTGGCTGGCACATGGGAATCTTGCTACGCATCCCAGGCGCTCAAATACTATGAGATTTTGATTTTCTTCGAGGGCTAGCCTCCGGTCTATTTGGATGGATTTTCGATTGGAAGGTACGAGGAGAATCGTGTATCTTTTGACCTTAATGCTGCAAAGTTTGAAAGTAGAGCAATATGATTTTTGGGGGGGGGGGGGGGGAAATCGCTCAGGCGCTTGAACCCTTTCAAAACAAGGCTTCCACACTTGTCTTTCTTTTATGCATTACATTAATGACGAACTCAGACTTATTCAAAATCGCTAAAAAAAACATTTTTGAGGCAAAAGGACGACTATACACCACAGGTAAAGTAATTCAATGTTTATTTATCAATGATTTATGTACATAGTCAGCAATATATCACTATAGGTGAGGCAAACGGTAAATCTGGTACATTCAGTATAAAACAACAGTCGGCTACACAAATAGATTGTATGGGCCCCCTGTAGTGTTTGTTTAACTTTATATGTTCTCGAGAAGTTCTTCGAACAGATCGCACAATTGTTTTCTTTTTTTCCTGAAGTAACTATGTTATATGTGATGTTACATGTCGTGATAAATACCTTTTAAAATGATTGCTAGCTAAATAATTTTTTTGGAGGTAGTTCGATGTGAATTTCGGTTGTTGTTTGATAATTTCTCATTTACTCTGGTTACATTACTTTATTCCTAAAAGGTTAGAAATACAAATCAAACAAGTTTGAAATTTATGTACACCTTGTACGCGTGTGCTTTCATAACACCTGGACTTTCCCCTATATTATCCATGTCATTTTAAAGTTAGTTTTTTAATTATCTATGTTTTAGGGAAACAAAGTTCTTCAGAGCAGATCTTGGATTTCGCTTGAAACCAGGAGATTCAGTTGAGCTGACTGTGGATGAAGTATTTGTTCATGCTATGACTCCTTTCCCTACTAAAATCACTCAATCTGAGAAACAATTTGTCCTCTTTTCTTCCAACCATTATTACTACACACCGTACACTGTTAAAAAGCAAAGTGCAACTGTTTCCTTGGCAACATCCTCTGTGGAGTCCCACAGCAAGCTTAAACCCACTAGTCAGTCAGACAATGACATATCATATGGACCTTACAGTGATGTTGAGGCTTTCCAGATCAGTCCCATGAGAGTTCACTTTGAGAACAACACTCCCTTCCTCTCGGTATGTACTGTACAGTTGCTCAACTGCTCAGCTGATGTGAAAATGAAATCAGTGAATCAAATTTTCAAAGCACACTTTTTTTCAGTGGCTCTTAAAGGGGAACCGAAGGGTATTTTTTTTTTTTGCACCTGTTTCTAGGTAGCTTTAGAGGAGTAAGATTAAGTCTAGGTGGTTAATTTCGTCCACTTCTTGATTTTTTACAAGAAAATTCAATTTGAAGTTACCTTTTACCTGCTCTTGTGGCTGGAAGACCCCAGGCTCAAGACAATTAGTAGTGGTTGAATATGACGTCAGTGGTGGGGAACTTACTTGAGAAGGACTCGTATCATTTAATATTTTAATTTGATCCCCATTACAAGTCGTGCAACTTCCTTAACTCTGTAGCCATACTGAAATTTTAAAGGAAGAGTAAGGGGTTATTATCTCTCTTTGCAACTAGTGACCTAATAGCAAGCTAAAATAACTGCTGACATCGCTTTTCTGAGCTCCCGTACTATAAGGTCAAAATAAGACATAAAACTATTTTTTTGAGGTGAAATTGGACCCAAGGACTGAAAAAAAAAAAAAAAAACATTTGGGGAACATTGATATTTGAGCTCTAAGCTGCAATTTAAAAATGATTCAATTTTAGGCCTCAGTTCCCCTTTGACTCTTCCCAAGTCAACTTTTTCTTAATAATAACTGACAATTTTGAGACAAGTTGTGAAAACTTGTATTTAGTTAAAACCAGCATGGGTTGCATGGGTTTTTGCTTGGTGCAAGTTTTACTACAGTTTCATTTGAACCCTTAAAAACATTGACAGGTTGAATCTCTTTAATTTTGGACATCCAAGAGTGATAATTATGTTAATCCTTCTTTCAAGTTGAACCGATCATTGAGCATATAGGAGTGGCAGGGTTGGACACTAATGGCAGCCAACTAGCTACAGACAAGTAGAAATTCAGTTTTGGCTAGTGGTTTTTTATTTCCACCAGCCAGTTTGGCTAGGAAGCAAACTGAAATTGTTGTAACATCTAAGTTGTCAAGAGCCACCTGGCTAGTAAGTTGAAAAGTTAAGTGTCAAGCCCCGAGTGGAGAATTCTGGGAAAAAAGGTGATCAAGATATTGTAAAGTTTCAGTCTATTGGATGTTTCTGAAACTTAATAAGAAAGTTACTACAGTACTTTGGTCTGAAATTTTTCTGTTTCAAGGAATAAATGATGATTATATAGGTGTGGGTACAAGTTAGATAAATGTGAGTTTCTGTGTTTTTAAATTCAGGTGCTGAACATGGCACGAACAATTGAAGTTTCTCATTGGGGCAATGTTGCAGTGGAAGAAACCTTCCATATGAAGCATGTGGGAGCAGAACTCCAGGTAAGGGAAATCACCTGAAATTCTTCCAAACTTACAGTACAGAACTCCAAATCTGTGAAAGCCAGGAACTTCCTGGAGTGACCATTTAACAATATCTTTGGGTTGGTGAAGGTTAAGAATGTTCCATGTAGGATTTTTTTATGGCTTTGACGTTGCATTTTCTGCATGCGACCAATTTATCCCAGACTTTTGTCTCTTATGCTTCTTGTGATGATCTTTTTTTTTTCCATTGCATGCGCATGGGCTAAACATGCATTCTGTCCTGGTGGTTCATGAATGCCATTACCCCAATCTCTACGGTTTCAAACAGCACTACCTGTAGTTGTGGTTATTTAGAGGTAAAGGTAAAGTCTGTGTGCGAGCCTAGTGGCCAATTAGGCCGGTGCTTAACTCATGTTTCTGGTTATTTAATGGAAGAATGTTGTTATTTTGTAACTGTTAATTTCCTCTACACTTATATCTGACCTGCAGGGTCCATTTTCAAGGTATGACTATCAACGTACCCCAGCTCCTGCTTCAATAAAGTCTTTTAAGTCTGTTCTTCCGGCATCTGCCAGTGATGTGTATTATCGCGATGAAATTGGTAACATCTCCACCAGCAACCTGTGGTCTCAAGAGGATTCAGTCGAGTTGGAGTTGCGACCAAGGTTTCCTTTGTTTGGTGGCTGGCAAACAAGGTTCTACATGGGTTATAATGTTCCCAGCTACGAGTATCTATACAACCTGGGTAAGTGGTCAGCTTTGCTGAAGAGGAGAATGTTTTGTTTGATTTATGATGACATGTTCTGTTTTACAGAAGATTTATGTTTACAACTAAGAGCAGTTATCAAAAGGATTATCAAAAGTGATCCTAGATTGCTTTGGTTTTACATGAACTAATCACACCGTTGTGTGAATGGTTCAGAAAATTTGCATAACCATCTTACCAGACTACCTGTTTGTACTTTTTCTTCTTACTAGTTAATGATATTGTTAACCTTGTTTTGATTGATACTTCTGTTTACTTTGATTTTGTTTTTCAAAAGTCAGTTGAAAACTGATTTTTCATCTAATTATTTGTTTTATCCCTGCTATTAGTGAAGGAGGATTGCTACCAAAATAAATGTTTTGACAAACTTTATCACCATAGTTTCAAGTTCAAGGATTGTACTTGATTTGGTGTGAACTCTAATCATTACTAAAGGGAATCTTTATCATGTATATCAAAAGATAGTGGGATAAATGATAAGTCTGTGACCAACTTGTAACATTTCAGACAGGATTGTGTTGATTATGTGTTCTGCCATTTCTGTATATAAATTTATGAAAAAGAAAATGAGTGCTTGGTTTCTTAGTTTTTTCCTAATTTTATAGGCAGCAAATATGTTCTGAAGATGAGAGTAATTGACCATATCTATGATGAGTTTGTTGTTGACAACCTTGCATTGCGCATCATTCTCCCAGAAGGATGCACGTAAGTTTATTTATTATACGTTGTCGTCACCATCTGTCTTCTCATCGACTAAATGCCCACAGTTAATTCTGGGAAACAGCGCAACCTACAGATTATTCACTAATCTGTACCTACAGATTAGTGAATAATCTGTAGGTTGCACGGGCAATGCATGATTTCCGGTGGAGCAATGTCAAGTTCACGGATGGTGAAGTAAGAATGGCTTCTCGATTCACTTCATCAACCCAGCGAAAAATTGAGAAATTACTTGAAGATGAAGATTCTGAAAATACTAAAAGATCTACAGTTTACTTCATTGATACTTTCTTTAGAAATGCATTTAACTCTTCTGCACTAGATTGTTTTATAAAAACAATGAAAATTTGTTTACCACACAGTAGTACATTTTTAAGTGTTCGGAAATAAACTGTGTTCGCTGCGATAATGCATTTCGCGTTATTTTCTTTAAAACAATATATAATAAAACAGTTATTGGATTCAGTTTTTGTGATAGCTGGAATAATCAAGGTCAAGGTAACTAACCGAGACCTTGATTATTCCGGATATCACAAACCTCATCCAATAATTGTTTATTACTTTGTTACTTGAATTGCACAGAGGAACAAATTAATGCTCGTTGTTATCCAACTACACTTTGTAGAGTACAAATAATGCCATAGACAAGTACAAATATCACACAGTATTTGTACTCTAAGAGTACCGGTTAAACAGGTTTTCTCACATCGCGCAAGAGGAGAATTGGATTGAAGTTTAAAAAAAATGGCAGACAATTTGAATCATATTTCCAACCACAAAGAGTCAGAATGGCTGGCATATATTAATCCAAGTTTATTAGATGAATCGAATGAAGAAAAACAGCTAGACAACTGGGAAATTTCTTGATTTATTGAAGAAAATAGAAACAGCAACACAAGAACGCGCCAATTCCATTCTGCTTCGCATACTTCTGTCATGCACTCCCCGTAAATAAGTATCCTCAAAATTCACCCACACTAACAGTTTGGCGTTTGGATAATAAATAACTTATTAGACATTTTGTTTTGTAGTATCGCTGAGTATTTTTACGAGTTATTTGTATTTTGACTCGCCCTTTGGGCTCATCAAAATATGGCACAACTCGTAAAAATACTCAGCGATACTACACAACAAAATGTCTAATAAGATATATTTATTTCATGATTTCATTGTCCATGATGTTGATATATTAGCTGTTTATCTTTTTTTGGCTACTGCCTCCTGTTGAGAGGTGTGGTAGCAGTAGCTACATGCATTCTTAACAGCTTTTTGTTTCTTTAGAGACATTCAATTGAAGGCCCCTTATGAGATGAAGGAAGGAAAACGTGAACTACATTTCACCTATCTGGATACAATTGGGCGCCCTGTGGTTGTTGTACACAAAAGTAACCTGGTAGAGCAACACATTCAGGACTTTGAGGTAAATGAAATTTATTGGGATCCCTTGTAACTCCCATGAGTGACCAAGATAGAATTTCTCCTTACAATATCAATACAATACCAAGCAGAAAGGTGACGAGAATAAAGAAAAATAAGCAATTAGGGGATCATTAATTTAGTTGTCATACAATACCAAATTTTTGGACGTAGCATCGTGAGAATTGTATGATAGACAGTTAGAAGAATTACTAACGAGATCTTGGGAGTCAGAGAGTTCATATGTCAGATACATATACATACACAATCGCCTCCCGGTTGGCTCAATGGATAGAGCGCTGGACTGTTGTGTGGGAGGTCGAGGGTTCAAGCCCTGGCCGGACCAACACTCAAGGTCTTAAAAAAAAAATGAGGAGAATATGCTACCTGTCTATAACATCAAGAAATGGTTAGATATTCTAGTCTTCTCGGATAGGGACGAATAAATTAATGGAGGTCTTGTCTCCTGCAGGGTTAGGGGTAAGAGACATTAATTTCCCACACATGAGTATACTGTGTGATGGATGTCGTGCCCTGGGTGGGATGGCTGGGTGCAGATAGAGGACCACCCTAATTAACTTAGTGTTACTGGTGATATCCTCTGTAAATATTGTTTATTGTTGTTATTATTATTATTATTTTTATTATTATCATTATTATTATTATTACTATTATTATTATTATTATTATTATTATTATTATTATTATTATTATTATTATTATACAAGCAGCCATTTGGTCAATCTGTCATTTGGTTTGTTGGTTTATCTGTAAGGCATTTGGTTGGTTAGCTGTTAGTCAGACTCTTTTCCTCTGCACCTAGATAGTAACTGAGGTACACCTTAATTTAACAAAAGCCTCTCAGTTTTAGACGTTTTCTATAATGCACATTCCTCATACTGTACTGAGATCAGTGGTTCATAGAATGATTGGAATGTTAGATTGACAATGGTGCAAACAGTTTTGCACTCTGTATCTGTATGTGTTCAAAGAACTGTAGCATCAATTCACTTGATGTGCAATTATGATTCTATGCTTAGCTCCACTCTGGTCTTTCAACAGCTGCACTACACCTTCAATAAAGTGCTTCTCTTACAAGAGCCACTTCTTGTTGTTGGTGCTTTCTACTTGCTTTTCATGCTGGTTGTTATCTACATGAGGTTGGACTTTGCGATCAGCAAGGTAAGGCTGCAAAATTTACTGGTGTGAAAAATCTCTCATGAGGTTTTAATTTTATTGTGTAGTGGTGTGGAGGTTGTCCAACTCATAGAATGTGGTAGTATAAGGTGAAACATTTTTTTTTTTTTTTTACCACTTGAGCCCCTTGTTCAGGCTTCGAGATCTCCACTAGCCGGTAGCCTGAGGCTAGTAAAAATTTGGTCGGGCTGGTAAAAAACCATGTTTAATAGCCCACTGGCTAGTTGAAAAATTGAAAGAACTTATATGAATAATGAGTTTACTTGAAGTTCATAGTTGATTGAAAAAAAAAAACAATATAGTTCAAATTTTAATGATAATACCAAGAAAGATGGCAGAAGCCTTTCATCTAATTCATGGCGTCTTTTTTTGTGTTGCGTGTCGATCATAAACATCACTATATCCCAGACTCTGCGCTTACCAATGTTGCGATGCCTTGCACATCGCCTCACACTTGAAGCATTTGTAATATTCTTTTTTGAAGACCTTGCCAATAAGTTAAGAGGAAGGTTTGTCTGTTTGGGGTTGAAGTAGACCTCGAGGGAAATTGATCCAGGCTACAAAGTTGTGTTTTGGGCTAGTAAATTTTAGAAATCACTGGTCCGGTGACTAGTGATGCAGGTAGCCAGGTGTCAAACTCTGTTGTTGATAGATACTGACAGAGTTTGAGTGGTGCTCGTCCAAGGAAGCTTGGTCTACAGAAGGGCTTTATGCTTGAAAGTAGAATGCTTCTCAGGGCACTAGGACATTAGTTACATGCATTGATGGAAAGTCACTGAAATTTCTGTCCTTTAGCCACCAGCAGGTTTCTTTTCTTTCTCTTGGTTAAGATTCTTAGATATTTTCTCAAATAACAGTCATACTAGGCAACTGGTATTACTGTCTATGCTTTTTTTACATGTAAAGAAAACTTTCTTGACGCTGCTGCATCAGGGATGTAGCTAAAGTTTTTAACAGGTGGGAATCTAGCAATGATAGGTGGGTATTTGGGCTAAAGGCCCTTTCAAGCATGCCTTTGGCACACTATACCTAGGGGGGTCTGGAGGCATGCCTCCCCCGGGAAATTTTGAAAATGCATACTCTTGGAGATGCGTTTTCCTTGGTTTTGGGGGCAAAATCAAGGGCATTCATTATTTTGCATACATGAACTACAAATACCGCTGGCCATTGAGCCTGCAAAATGGACGATGCGATGTTTACAATCCTTTCAGTTCAGGTAAGACAGCAATGAAGGTGTAAACAAACAAAATAAATAACAATCTTCTGGCAACATTTAAAAACATTTTGGAGAAAGAAGTAGTGCTTTACAGCAGGAAAAATCACGTTCACAGCCGGGTAATTTTCCCAGCTTCCAGCTATTATCTACATCCCTGTGCATCTATTTGTTATTTACCCACTGCATTGAGTACTTTTACCATGCACTGACTCCCATCTTTCACATATCATTTTTCTTCCCTTCAAGGATGAAGCCAGTGAGTCGCGCATGCGTGCAGCTTGCCTTATCGATGAGGGCCAGCGCCTGGTAGACCGTCAGAGTGGTCTTTACTCAGTGTACTCTGATGCCATCCATAAGTACAAATCAAGCAAAGATGCCACTGCCTTTGCTAATGCCCGCAAGAAGTTGGATGGAGATTACCGGTCCATCAGCCATCAGATCACTCAGGTGCAGAGCTCCCTTAACAAGGAACAACCTGAAGCTGCTGAGAAGGTGAAAATAATGTTCTTATTAAAACTTTGAGGGGTCAAATGTTTTGCCTGTATGGTTTAATATACTGTTACCTAGAATGGAAGTTGTTTCATGCATTCACCTTCTTGTTAACATAGATTCCCATCAAAATCCATTTACCAAAGGTATTCTTTCAAATCATTTTTGCTGGTCATCTCCATCTCTTTTATCATCTAAGAAGTTCAGAAATTGTTTCTGGGTTATAGGTACTGGAAATAAGTAAGGGTTGTATGAAAAGAACCATGAAATTTGACAAGCTATCACCAGTGTCTTTTAGCCTGGGACTTGAAAATACTACATTTATACTTGGACTAGTCTAGTAATTTCCATCACAACTCTGCAGGGAGAGTATAAATGGTGCAAAGTGTTCCCAGGGCTATATACCATTGCTTGTCATGTTTTGTTTATGGGTTCTCTTATTGACTATCATCAAGCTGTGTACTGTAAACAATACATGTACATGTGTTTTGTTGCACAGACATTTTTTTTGTTGTTTCTTGGTGGGGAAAGAGGGGGGGAGGGGAGGGGAGGGAAGGGGAACACTGATCTAAGGAAGGATATGCATTTATGACTGGGTGCTGACTGGAGCCTCTGTTGTTTCATTTTTATAGCTGACCGACCTTCAGCGGAAAGAACATGAGAAGAAGCAGTTACTGGATGCAGCCATTGTTTTGGCTGAAAAAGTGGTGAATGGTCGCATTAGCAAGCAAGGATATTTGGAGAGCGAATCTAACAACAAGGCAAAGAGGGAGAAGCTGAGTGCTGAGATCAAGGCCTTGGCTGCCAGCCTTTGATGAAGTTACTTAGTAATCCCTGTGATGTCAGTTTTAACAATATTAAAGATAATCTGTATTCTGCAACAGAAAGCTTTGAACATCATGCTTCAAGTGTAACTGTTAGAAAAAGTGTAACTGTTAGAATCGTTTTGGTACAATTTAAATGAGTTCTCTCATTGTGACTGGATACAATGGCAACCTGATACACTGACTGTGCATGCAATTTCATGTTTTGAGTTGATTGTGTTTGATTATAGAATGTTGTAATGACTAGAGTTCTGTGTAAGGTAGATGATAAAAATGTGAGGGAAAAATATGTTACATATAGTGTAAAGAAAGGTGATAACTTAAATGTCAAAGGCATGTGATGGAGATCTACAGTTGACAGTCTCTGTTATGTTCACCTCAGAGCTAAGTTTGTGAAAGATTTTCACATTGGAGAGAAACCATATCATTGCAAAGTGTCTTACAGCAAGTGTCTTACTTAACCCTTTAATTCTCAAGATTCAATTAGCGATTTTCTCTACCTACTGCCATGATTTCGTTTTGTAAATTAGACAGCAGAATGAATTCTTATTCCAAAATGACACTCTAGCTAATGTTCTGATCTGCAAGAAGTTACTGTTAATCACTTCTGGGAGTTGTAGGATTAAAGAGGACACCTTTGAATACATATCGAGCTGGGTTAAAGTATTAACTCTGACATCATAGCGGTTATTGAAGTGAGCATCAAACTAAAACAACTAAATTTCAAGTGTTTTGCGAGACTTCTCTCGGTTTTCATTTACTTAGGGTTAGTCCCATTTTGCCACCTATGTTAACGTGAAACACTGTGAAGTTGTAGCATGAGTCTTTGACCCCTTTATAGTAGGTTCTGCCGAAAAAAAATAATATTTTAAATGAATTGTCGATTGAGTTAGTCGAATAATTTATTTCCACCCGTTTTGTGTGATCTCGTGAAGACGTTGCACGGAGGACGAACAAGAGGTATGTTGCAACAACTCACTTTAATCGAAACCACCTGTGTCGCGATGTACAAGTTGTCCGAAGGCGTTCAAAGAGACTTGAAAACTGGTGAAAAAAAATCGACTTGACTCGTTGGATTAGCAAAAGTCCAGCTCACGTGGCACAGGCGTGACAGTGGCCTCAGCCATAACATATGGAAGGGTTACTAAGGTACACCAAACATCTCAGTTCATAGTGTAAGATATGTAATGCTGTGTAGAAGCTAGGAGCAAATGTTAAACGATTGAGTTAATGAATTATTTGAGAGGAAATTGGGAAGAAAGTGCTCCTTTTGTGGTCGAATTGCCTCTTAAATTAATTTAAAACTGCCGTTACAAATGCAACTCTGACTCCGTCCCCAGGCTGGGGTTTTGACCGAGCCGTCGGGGTCCGAAGTCTGGGTTATACAAGGTTGGGTTTTTTTTTCTGGTAGTTGAACGTAATTAACTAGGACTACCGAACAGCTGATCATGAACGAGGTTTTGAAAAATACCCATGTATTTGTGGACGTACTAAATATGGCAAGGTGCGACGAAGTGAAGCAATGGGACCAAAGTGCCTTTGAAAAGGCTTTCAAATGGGCCGGTTACTTTGAAGAGGCAAGTGGACATGGTCTTAATTTTTGTTTATTATGAGCGAGCTCACCCATTATATAATGAACTGAATCCAAAACGCATTTTTATCGACTGTTATTTACGATCTATTGGAAGACAGAAGTATAGATTACGTCATCATTAACGATATCTTACTTTTTTATCGTTTAAAACAAATAGAGTTTGTATTGCCATGCGTCTGTGTTTAATGGGTCACAGAAGATGTCAATTTGTGACAAACTCAGCTGCAACACGTGCCCGTTTTTTGTTCTTACCGCATTTTGACATCATCTGTAATTTATTGCTAAACAGATGTGGGGAAAAATGGAATCTAATTGTTAATTATCTGATAATAATAATAATAATAGTAACACCTTTATTTAGACGTGATAATGTTTAAAGCTGAACAGCTTGTGGGGTCATGTGTAAATCTAAATAAACTATAAATTAAATAAATTCAAATGATGATGGTTTTTGGGGAGAGGGGAAAACCGGAGCACCCGGAGAAAAACCTCTCGGAGCAGAGTAGAGAACCAACAAACTCAATCTACTTATGACACCAGGTCCGGGAATGGAACCCGGGACACATTGGTGGAAGGCGAGCACTCTCACCACTATGTCAACCCTGATGGGCTGAATCTTACATGCATTTTGATTGGTTCTAGCTAATGATCTATTAGAGGACAGATGCATAAATGATGCTACCATTAACAACAACATTTTGCTTTTTTATGATATGAAACAAATAGATCCCTTTTTGCCGTGGGACAGTACGGATATAGATCACAGAAAACATCCTAAGGGGCCGACCATTTAACTATTGAGAGGGGGGGGTGGGTGATTTCTGGTCATCAAGAAATTTTTTTCTAGCAATCTGCTGTGCAGGATATTTTTTTTCAATTTTTTGGTACGTTTTTTTCTGTTACATTTGGGCTGCATGCAATTTTTTTCTTCCAACAAGCGCTTACAGGAAATTTTTTTTCAAAATCACCACCACCCCCCCTCAAAAGTTAAATGGTCAGCCCCTAAATTCAGTAAGAACATCAGGGACACTTGCAGAGTCTCTTGTGCCATTTTTTTGTCCTTACTACAGTTTGCTTTCACCTGTAATCTAAAACTGAACTGATGCACAGCATCATGGAATCCATTTGTTAACTCTTTAACTCCATGAGTGACCAAGTCAGAATTTCTCCTTACAATATCAATACAATATCAAGTAGACAAGTAAAGAGAATAAGAAAATCAGGGGATTATCACTTGATCCAATACCAAATTCTCCAAAAATAACATCATAAGAATTGTATGACAGACATTAAGGAGAATTACTAATGAGATTTTGAGAGTGAAGGGTTAATGTGATTAAATTTGAACTGTCATTATCGGGTGTCTCGAAACTTCAGACCTTGAAACTCCAGACCTCAGACCTTGAAACTTCAGACATCGAAACTTCAGACCCCTTGAAAAGTGATTGAGATTTATGTTTTAACACGGTTAAAAAAAGAAAAGTGATTGAGATTTATGTTTTAACGCAGCGAATTACTAGCGACAATTTTTCTGTCATCACCGACACTGTCTAAGTTTGGTCAGCAGATGTTGGTCAAGAGGGTTGTGGAGTTTTGAGCTCCGCTAAGTGTGAGAGCATATACAGTGTCTGTTTTGGTAGCCTGCCTAGAATAGCTTTGCTATCTGCAGGCTACAAAGGCCTTCATTTCTTTAATTTTAAAAAGTAAAGTCAATGTTGTTGTTGTTGTTGTTGTTGATAAGTGCGAATGGTTTCTTGCGACTTGAAATATCGGATCTAAATAATCAGATATTTCCAGGGGGTTCATAGTATAGTTCTCACTGATTTAGGAGTATAACTATTAAAGAAGATTAAAGAAGATAAGTTTACAGAAAACACATTATTCTGGTATTAACATGTAGGACATCGATCGTTGCACTGTCTGGGGAGTTCATGTTTTTCTCTTTTTTCAGAGATTACACCCGAGGAAGTGAAATAACTTTGCCATTGTTCTTGTCATTCTCGTTTTTGTTTTGACTAAAAATATAGGAAATCTTCAGTACCTGTCTCTAATTATCAATGCGGGATTGTTGTGAGACTTGACACTTGGGGTTAGTCACAACAGTTATCGTAAATAAATCTTCATTCATGTAGAACTGCATTTACAATTTCAATCTTTTTTCAAGGGGTCAAGGGTCTGAAGTTTCAAGATCTCGAAACTTTAGACCCCTTTAAATTTCATATGAATTCAAACTCCAGTTACCAGGATTCATCTTAATTTGTCTGAAATTGTAAACTTTGCGAGTTTTGCAATGAAAGACAATCACTGCAATTATTTGGTAAACTGAAATCAGTTCAATTACCACCACGCTGGTGTTAGCGTTTACAAAAAATGATTGACAAGTTTATCACGGTTTTGTTTATTTAGTAGATTTTGCCAAGGTTTACGCGGGACAAATTTTGTTGGCAGCGTGTCTGAAAATTTGTCAGCTTCGAAGAACTGTCAAGTCACGAGAAACCATTTACACTTATACAGTGTTGGTGATGACAGAAAATTTGTTGCTAGTGCGGATAGGCCCTAAATATTCATTCACTGCGCTAAAACATAAATCTCAATCACTTTTCTTTTTTTAACTGCATTAAAACAAAAATCTCAATCACTTTTCAAGGAGTCTGAAGTTTCGAGGTCTGAGGTCTGAGGTCTGAAGTTTCGAGACACCCTGTCATTATCTTGTCTCTTAGTTTCATAGAAGATGATCAACCCACATACAATCTGTTACAGTAACTAGAGATGTATTTGTGGGGGATAAGACTAGAAACCATGATGTCATTTACTTGTAAAGCATACGCAGCATACATTTCCACTCAATGACTTAATATATGTAATCAGTGTGTATTTGTTTATCCCACTGTCTGTGTTGTCTGTCTTTAAATTATTGAATATACATGTGTAGACACCTAATATAATTAACAATTATTCCACGAGCGCGCGTTGGATATGAGATGATAGATAGCCAATGAGGCGTGTAGCGCCGAGTTGGTTATAATCATCTCATATCCAACAAGCGCAAGTGGAATAATTGTTTTATTAAAAAAACGCCCCCAAGATATTAGACAAATCTTCTCGACTTTATTTTGTAAGAAGAAACTGGATGTTACAATGTACAGATATTAGATTATGGTATATTGGCTCATATACCATAATGGCTTAGCCAATGAAAAGTCTTGATTTGCATTATCCTATGATCCAATTTTTAATAATTAACAATTATTCCACGAGCACGTGTTGGATATGAGATGATAGATAGCCAATGAGGCACGTAGCGCCGAGTTGGCTATAATCATCTCATATCCAACAAGAGCGAGTGGAATAATTGTTTTATTAAAAACGTTAAGTTAAGTTATTAAATTTTATTAAAGTTTTAGCTCCCTTTTAGTTTTAAGCTGACAGGTATGCTTGCCATATTTGTAGATTATGGTATATTGGCTCATATACCATAATGGCTAAACCAATAAAAAGTCTTGAATTGCATTATCCAATGATCCAGTTTTAAATAATAGTAGTTCTACTATCAGGTTATGGCCTCTAAGGGCACTGAGGCATTTTTGTAAGAGATTTACAGGAAACCTCTTCTCACAATTTCGATGCATACCAATCATTAAATTACACATTAAATAGGCGATACACTGTAAGAATCTAGACAAACTTCTCAGCAGGTGGCTGTTATATCAATTAAACACCAAATTATCTTTAACTTGAGCAATTGTAATGAGGTAAAAGTGGGAATTATTAATTGGATACTGGGGTTTTAAAAGTCTTAAAAGGTAATTTTTTGTCACTCTCTTCTTTGTCAGGTTTATCATAAGTTGCAGACAAAGCCTTCATTAGCAGAAAAACTGGATAAATATCTTGATAACTTCAATAAATCTGGACAGATACCGTTTGGAGATCTTATATTATCCTTGGAAGTTCTTGGTAAATCAAAGTCCTTGCTTAGAAGATTTCTGCTTCAAAATCCTCACTTGTCAGAGAGCCAGTTCCACTTGACACTCAAACTATATGGCTTACCTATAGATGAAACACAAAATTGTACCAACATTAGTGATTTTCTCAATGACTCTTTCCACTTGAGCCAAACAAGAGCTGCTGTGCAACTGTTATGCAAAATGAGGGATAGGCTTACTGAAGATATGAGAGCTTTTCAAGAAGGAACAGTAAAGAAATATGTTTCATCAAGTTCTTTGACAAGTCAAGTAGAATTTCCAAGTTCAATGACCTCAGCAGACGTTTCCATAGATGCAGCTGCACATTGTTTATTCAAGCATGTTCAGCATCAGTTAAATTTTGGACCCAAAGGTAATTTATTTCTGAATAAGACTATTTTAAGTATATATTAAAACAGTGGATAGCATTGAAGACGCGCTCTGATTGGCTAGTCAAACTCTGAATGTCCTTTGCTATTTACCTCTGAGCAACTCGGGAAAGAATGGCGTCCTGGTCTGCGTCCATGACAAGCGAAGAAATCACTCAAATTAATGACGGTGGTGTAATTATTATCTCACCACAGTTCAAAATATATGAACTTCATATATTCCTCGTATCTGATTTATCATCACGGGTTTATTACAAATCAACTTAACGGCCTGCTCCCAGTTGGCTTGTTAGCTCAATTGGTAGAGTGCTGCACTAGTAACGCAGAGGTCAGTGGTTCGAATCCCGTACAGGCCTGATTTTTTTCAGGTCTGATTTTCGCTATTGCATAAATAGTGCTCTCTACTGCGAGGATCGTGCATCATACATATTATCTCACATTTTTAGTATATACTAAAACAACTATTCACCTCAGTGTCGGTGCTTAGCGGTGGATATTTACCTCGCCGCTTCACGGCTCAGTAAATATCCACCACCAACCACCACTTCGTTGAATAGTTGTTAAATATTAAGATCTTGGTACCACTTGAAAACCTTTCTCAAGTCTGCTGTTTGTCTTTACCCTTTTACACAGTAACATCTTCAGTAAACATATTCTCCATATCATTCTTTATACATTTCCTGTGGTTCTGACAGTGACATTGTTAAACGATCAAAATGTTCTTTAGTCAGGTATCATTTCCTAAATTCGTCATGATAGCTATATTTGATTCTAGGATAATAATGGTACAAAAAAATTAAATTAGATTAAAAGTTTTAAATAATGAGAAAATGGCATTTGTTTAATATAAAATTTGAGAGATTTTACTGACTGTTCTCTCCTGTGGTTGTACTTTTAAAAAAAACTCCTTAGAGTGAAGGATCTCAAGTGACCACTGATAGACTTTAAGATTAATCAGAAAGGTAATCAATCAAATCAGCTTTTTGGTTCCGTACAGAAATTTAGATGCAGACAAAGTAATAGAGGCATCAGTTTACCGATGCTTTACTGGCCTAACTTTACCGATGGATCGAAAAAGACCTATTACAACTGACTTACCCACTTGAGTCTTACAGCCAATAACATTGTGGCAAAACTAACCAATCATTTTACACAAACTGGACTAAGAACATTCTGCTGACAACAGCTATTCACCTGACTCTGATGATGACTTCCGCACAGGTTGTCAAAACGTCAGTCACCACCACCGACAACAGTCTCTCTGAGGACTACACTCACCCAGACAATCACACTACACTTTCACAGAGGCATCAGTCTCATTACATTTCATATTGATATTTTTAGATTCCAGCAAGAATAGGAAACTTCTCTGTGATAAGCTGACAGAGCTAGCTAAACAGGACAATGGACTGGCGAGCATAATCTCATCACTGGTGTTGACTCCAGATGACTGTCAATCCACTCAAGAAGCTCAGACTGCTACTCAGCTAATTTTGAACTGGGTCCTAGGTAGGCGTTAAGTGAAGGTATTCAGAGCTTATGAGATAGAAGTAGACATAGTAGTTGGTCGAAAAAAAAAATTATAGATTTGGAAGTTGATATCCAAAAAGTGGCCTTTTCTGGTCAATTCATCATGTGGAGGGTTGCTTTTTTTCGGAGGGAGGGGAAGGGAAGAAACTGGAAAAAGCAAAGAGCAGGGACAAGAAAGATCAAGAAACTCATGGTGGTGCAAAAATACAATCCATTCTGTCTAATTCCTGATATTGTTAATGTTTGATTCTCAAAACTGTAAGCAGGAAATAACAACAACAACAACAACAACAACAATGAAACAGCCTGGTTGGACTGGTAACCACCCATACTTGCGGGAAACAGGTCCCATTTGGAATGGTTGTTCTCAGTACTAATGATATTTCCACTACATTTGGCTACATTTTTTTTTTTTTTTTTTTTTGTGTCAACTTTTGAAATTAGAATTTGATCTTACAATGTAACTTTTGAATAAAGTTTACAAAAAAATCTTACAAATTCAAAAATGGCTGTGAATATATGAAAATCATATATTTGAACTGCGGTTAAAGAAACGCATAGGAGAACGATCTTCGCTCAGTGGGTAGAGCGCTGCACCGGCATCGCAGAGGTCACGGGTTCGAATCCCGTACAGGCCTGAATTTTTTCCAGGTCTTATTTTCACACCTGTTCTCCAATGCGCTAAATTTACAAATGGTTTTATAACTTTCAACAGAATTTTTTGCTAGATGCAAACCAGATCCTCGTTTGCTGATCATTCCTCTCCACATGCTCAGTAGAGTGGCTTTTATGTATCCTGCCTTTTTCCAACTGTACCTGTCTCATCTACTGAGCTGGGCAGAACGTATGACCCCTTATGTCTGCAGCCATGAAGAGAAGTGTTGCACTTCGAGAGGAATTCAGTGGAGGTAAGCGATTTCTAGAATCTGTTGCAAGCAAAAAATTGTCAACAGTCGGTGCTTTTAGTAGCCCACCCATCCTCTCGCTGGGTCTCACACTTGAATTTACCAAACTCGTACAGTGTACGTCTATCTTTTATGACTGATTTTCTTCTCGGTTAAGCGATTATGTCGCATGGTTACATGTAGAGGCTATGCGATCGCTTTTCAGTTCATTTGCGCAAGTGGATTTGGATCCTGACCTCCCAGTCCCAATCACCGACAGAAAAAGTCGTAATTTTTTTGCGTGTTACAGGCGAACGGGGGAAAACACGCGGTGAGCGCGAGTCGTGCAATAGGGAAAGAGCAAAAGAAAAAATGGTTTGCACATCTATCACTCGTTCGCGACTCGCGCTTCGCACTCTCTTCGCGTTTGTCTCCGTTCGCCTGAAAAACGCATGATAATCAAGCTCATTCAGCAGGCTAAATGGACCCCTAGAATTTAGGGGGTCCATATCCGCTAGCGAACGGGGGTTACGAATCCGGAGGGATTCGAATCCGCTGTGATACTGGCATCCTCTTTTAGAGGTGAATTTCTATGGATCATTTCGGGAATTAGATCGCGTTTATTCTGATTCCTTTAAGAAATGAAAACAGTTCCAAATTTCCTTTAATTGGGTCACTTCTTTTCTTTTCTATTTCAGATACCAGGTCCACGAACATTCGGTGAAACTTCAAGACATTAGACATGAGCACCTTACGTTTACAAATCTCGCTGATCACCTGAGGCACCTAGTAACTGGACCTGTGTCTATTGCAGATGCAACATACAGCGAACTTCAACATCGGTTTGCTGAGAGAGAATCAGTAATTGATAGTCGTCAATGTAGAAATGCTTGTGATTCACTGAATCTGAACATTTGGGAAGACCTTGGAGCTTTTTTACGTCAAGATACAAACCACTGACAATTTAGCGAACTTTAATGTGTTTTCCTCAATAACTTTTCTTGCATTTCCTTCATCTCAGTCATTAAAAAAAAATACGAAAAAAGTGTTTTAGTTGATGGAAATGTTTACACTTCTAATTAATCCACTAACTTCTGCGCCAAACAAGAGGCACAGATTTAAAGTTTTACTGTTTGCGTTAAACTTTCCGTTGCTCTCTCATTTCTCGAGGTGAAAAAGTAAATGAGGTTAGTTCGCAGTCTTTGAACCGAGAAATGAAGTTATTGCTATAAGCAATCATTATAGAACTCTGTGGATTACTTAAAGTTAGGTTGATGAAACGAGAAATGTCGTTAACCAGCAATAACAGCTCTTTGACTTCCTTAACACAGATGGTCACAGACGGATTTAGAGCAATAACTCTCTCCACCAATCAGATGCAAAATTAGAACCAATCACGACTTGGTCGCCCGCGTTTTCCCGCGCTTTCCCGTGCTTTAGGCAGTTAATTTTTTTTTCTCAGTGACTGCTTAAGGTTTTTTCCTTTCTTCTGATTGGCTGTTGTGATAACTATGGTTTTGGCTTTACGACACTTAATCGAAAAGCGCGTTATATGATTTAACATACTAACTATGATTTAACAGCCGGCATGTGCGACTCTTTTCCTGTTCGATCAAAAACTAGAACTAACCTTGCTTATCACTGATGGCCTAAACTCGCATATTAAGTCTTTGTAAATCTGTAGGTAGCAGACTGGGCAAAATAAAATGAATCTTAGCGGAAACTATTGCATACATGGTATATTCTTGACTCAAAAATGTGAACTATTTTTATTTAGAAAACAGGCTTACCTCGTCTCGGTGAGGTTATGGAAATGAACACTTGATCCTGATGTTTATAGCTTCACAAAGTTTTCATTCAACCACGGGGTGCGAGCGATGGTCTGCTTCGATGTAGCATAAATTAACTTTAGGTCAGTTAATTTTTAAAGTTTCATCAAAGCATACTGAAAAATGATAAAACAAAAACTCTATCTCCTTAGCTAAGAAGCCCAACAGAAATCCGAGATACGGGAGTATTTGAAATTAGTTGACTAGAAAGTAACCATGGCAACAGTCTATCAGAACTCCCTTATGTTGCTAAGGAAACTGTCGAGCACGTGGCTCTCGCAAAGTATGTTGGGAATGGGAGAGGCTTGGTCGCGCAGGCTGGCGCGAAAAGAAGGAAATTTCGGCAAAAGGGAAACGACTGTCTTCATCTGTATGGTAAAATAACAATCATTTTGTTTGAGAGAAGTAGAAGATGCCAGATGAGGAAAGAGTGAAGAAAAAAAGGTCAGTTTCATTGGTAATAATTCGTGACATTTGGCGCCATGTGTTTGGCAACCGGTAGTTTACGAACGGTACCGTGACAAGTTTTCATTACATTTTTGCCGCCTTCGGTTATCATTTGTGTATTTTTCATTAGACGAAAGCTCGATTCCATAATCAGTAAACTGCATCAGACGAATCCATCGGAAAAAGAGGGCACAAGAGGGGAAGCACAGCAGGTAACATGCTTATTTTGCCATCCATGTTGCGTGAATTTTCGTGTCGGCTAAAGTATGTTTTTGTTTGATCGACGATTATGTGACATAAGAATACTAACCACTATTTACATATCTAGCATTGATCAACATCTTGGTTGATTTTACGGTACTGTGTTAAGGAAAATGTGTTTTTGTAACATTTTTACCACGTTATATTTTTAGTTTTCTGTTCGGTTCACTGGAATCGACTTCAAAATATCTGGCATGATATGTTTTGCTTCGAGTTCTGTTTGATTCGTAATTATTACACTTAAATTTTTCGAAGTCAATCGATTTCGCCATGACTAAGATTCGAATTACGGGAACCATTTACTTAAATTTTTGCCTTAAATCTTGGAGACGACGGATGACATACTGAAGAACCTCAGTAGCACGACAGATTTAATTTTACGTACCGCTGGTTTTTTTTCATTTATTGAAGATTACAAGCTTCGGTGAACAACTCACATCAGTTAATGTAATATAACTATTTCTGGTTGCTTAGTACTTTATAGTTCCTTTTTTTGGCTAAACTTAAACTTTGCCGTTTTCGGTTTGCAACAAACCGTGAACTCAGACCTGTGAAAGGTTGTAAAGACCAACATTTTTCACAATAATGTGTGAAACATGTTAATGAAAATAGAATGAGAAAGATGATAAGTCTTAGTTGAGCTCGGTTAAAGAAAAGTAGAGAAATGTGCTTTATCATCTTGTCATGAGCGTGGGAAAAAGAGAAGAATTCTTAAACACGAAGATGAAAGTTGCATTTTGTCCAAAAAAAAAAAATCTGCTAAAGTGTTGAGCACTGGAGCATTTTTTCACTGAAAGCCTAACAAAATACAGGACTTGGCAAGAAACAAATCAGTGCATAATGGCACAAATATTTGTTGTTTTAACATATATTCCCCTTGCTTTTAACGGCCTTTTTTTTTCAGCTTTAAATCAGTCTTTCTGGGTTTATGAAATGAGGGTAGATGCATGATAGAGTTTATTTCATATCAAGACTGGTATCTTACTGTTTTGTCTTGTCAAAGTAGCAAGCGCAAGGTATCCAGAAGCCAGTGCTCTTGTATGAATGTGTGGACAGGCACTTTGTGCATATAGAATGAATAGCTGTCAAAGAAATGCTCCATAGTTCTCGGCCTTTCTAAGTGAAAATAATAAAAATGCATCACTTTCATTTTTTCCTCTAAAGTAAGAATCTGAGAGTAGCACACAACACTTTTTGAACCATTGACCTCTATGAGTTACCAGTATCTAATTTTCTCCCAGATTATAGGAAATGATCACCAACTAAAGAAGTCTTAGATTGTTAAACAATTTCTCTTTGACAGCAGTTTAGGAAATGTATAGAGAAAACCTGATACCAGCTTGTAATTACCATGATTATAACCAATTAATCAAATCTTGTTCATACAAGGACATTTTGTATCTGTGCCCTGTTATTTACCCTCACTGAGAAAGAAGTGCCTCTCCACACCAAGCAGCTTCAATTAAAGTTGAATACAGACAATTTGGTTTTATCAAATTAGTTGAAATTGTAAATTGGCCATCATAAAGAGTTAAAAGGCTAATGTTTCGAGCATAAGAAAGAAAGGAAGAAAGTCTTAAGCACTCTAAACAACAAACGTGTCTAGTTACAATGATAAGGTTGAGGTCAGACGTCAGCATTATCAGGTGCCTTTGGCAGCTGCTTCAGTCCATGTAACGATCCACCTTCCTGCCCACCCCGTCCCAGGGGAGGACATCCACCACACAGTAATTTCGTGCGTGGGAAATTAACGTCTCCTACCCCTAACCCTGCAAGAGACGGGGCCTACAGTTTATTCATCCTTATCCAAGAAGACTAGAATATCTATCCATTTCTTGATATTATAGAAAGGTAGTAAATTCTCCTCAGTTATTTTAAGACCATGAGTATTGGTCTGGCTGGGGTCTGAACCCTCGACCTCCCACACAACATAATCTGACACTCTAACCAATTGAGCTAACCGGGAGGTGGTTTTTGTCTTTCACTCTGATGTACTATCAATTTAGTTGATAAAACCAAATTACTTTGTTACCCCCACCAACGCAGCACCACAGTTTCTTTAGAAACATATCCCCTTTATTCATTTGAATACAGGCAGCCTGCTGTGGCCTACAGTTTTGTATAAGACTTTACAATTTTCTGTGCACAGGCTTTTCTGATTGGTGTTTGCTCTCATTGTCCCTTTTCTGGGCACGGCCAGCTATGACACCATTTGCAGCCACCTTTGGGAAAAGCTATTAACCACTGAGAGTGACAAAGTTATTAAAGCCCCTGCCCTCCCCTCATTGAATTTGGTTTGCTTTAATAAGATTTCATTGTATACATTTTATTTAAAAATATGGCTTTTTCCTGCAGAATGATACAAAGAAAGAAAATGATAATGGTAATGAAACAAGAGAATCACTTCCAAGGGTATCAAGAAGGTAACGATTCCTATAAGTAAAATGTAAGATACAGCATTCAGTATTCTGTTGTTTGAATTATTAATTATATTTTACAAATGAGGCTGAAAGATGCCTTTTGTTATTGTATTTATGAAACTAATTGAGGACCAGTTTTGAATTACACTGATTTTTAGCTCAGTATGCATACATCAGGCTCCGGTTGTTAAAAGGGCGGAAAACGCTATCCAACAGATAAATCGCTATCCAGTGGATAAGTGTTACCAAAACATACAGCGCTATCCAGTGTATAGCGTTATCCATCCTTCGAACAACCGGGGCCAGTATTCATATTCTCCATAGTGGTCTCTATACATGTCCTAAGGTACTGATAAGGAGAATTTATTCAACAATCAAGAACATCTTCTTTAGTTGATGATCATTTTGTTTATTTTCCTGAGCTTAAAGTTTGATTCAAGGGTGAAATTGTAAGGAGAAATTAGATCTTTAGATGCTAGTCACTGTTGGGGGTTGAAGGCTTACCTCTTTAACTCCCAGAAGCAATTAACCTGTAACTTCTCCCTATAATATCTATACATGATCCAGCAAACAGGTAATGAGAATACTCAAACTTATCAGGTAGAAGCTGTTCCCTTGATTGAACACCAAATCCTCCTATCCAATTTACAAGGAGATATGTAGCAGCTAGAGGGGACAATTTATAATCAGATCTTGGAAAGGGTGAAGAGACTGGGATTTTGTAGGGCATTAGACATTGAAGATCAGAGAATTCTCTGTCATGATTGTTATGGTCTGAATTTTTTCAATTTTTTTTTTTTTGTTATTCACAATTGGAGAACATTCTACTATCACTTCATACTGTTCTCTTGCGAGTGTCTTTCTGAATGAAAACCCTCATGAGAACATTTTACGTTGCTGATGAGAATTTGTTACCTTACAGGAAAGCAGCTGCTGCACCAGTGAAACAAAAGAATAATGATGAGGACCCAGTCCAACACCCAGAAGGAGAAGTGGATGAGGAAGCTCATGTCATTGAAAATGCCATGGAGATTGATAATGAACAGGAGGTTCCTTGCTATGGAGAGGATAGTGCTGTTGATGAAGTACAACCTGAAAATGCTCCAGTGGTGAAACAGGAACCCATAGAAAACTATGAGAACTCCTTGGATGGCCTTCAGAAAATGCTGGGATATGATATCAGTGAAGAGGTGCAGAAGCAGAAGGAACATGGGAAGGAGAAGAAAAAGAAGGAGCACACGTCAGAAAATTTAGACACAGATGGTAAGGCCTGTGATGCAAATTATCTTTGCACAGTTGTGACTTGGGCACCCTCAAAAAAATAATGCATAGATTTTCAATGTAAAAGGCTCTTAAAGGTGAATAAGAAATTTTCCAACCTGCCAATTGCATTTCAACTGTAATTCAGGTAAATATTGAATTTAAAACTCTGCTAAGGCCCTAGATGTAGGTGTAAGATGAGGATGTGGTCAAAAAGCAACTGTAACAGATTAGGTCACCGTTTACTCTGTGGATCATTTTATTGCAAGAAAAGCTTTGTTTTTGCCACACAATACTGGATTTTGGATTTGGAACTGGATTTTGAATTTTTGAACTGGATTTTGATTTTGGAATCCAATACAATTAGATTTTCCACTATCTATGGAGTAATATTTGGAAAAATCTCAGTGATCAAATACAAAGCTGTTTTAAACTCGATCTTAGACGGTAGGGACAGGGTCGGAATTGAGATTGTAGTAAATTTGTTGCTGGTAGGACTTCAGTGCTCATGAAACATGAGCAGACAGGAAGAGAAAGTGCCAACGGCTACATGTGTTTCACCCCATTTTTTATGGTAGTTGCTTTTACTCATCTAGCTTGTCTTTGACAGTAAACTGTCTTAATACCAAACTTATCATTGGTATGAAATTTTAACATTTTGTATTTTGAAATTTTCAGCTGAGTTGCCCAGAAGAGTTCAGTGTACAGCTTGTGGAAGACAAGTGAATCCTGCACATGGAACTGTCTGTAGACACCCAAACTTGAATGTCTTGGTGTGCAAAGTAAGTATAAATAGATCTTTTAAAAGATAATTTTCAGTATAACAGTCACCTCCCTCTGAGATGAAAACTTTAATGCAGAAAAAATTATGTAGAGGGGCATCTTTTTGTCTTGTTACACGCACTTTTTTCACAGGCATTTAATGAACTCTTATTGACAGATTTTGAAATTTTTAATAACACGTAGATGCGTTATTACGCGGCAACGTCCTTAATTTGTGGTTTCTTCTAAATGCGGTCGTTTTTGTCTAATAGTATTTTCATTAGTGCCGTTTGTCTGAGGATTTAGTTTGTACGGTAGGTGTGACAGAGCAATTATTATTTGAATGTCGAAAGTAATGCAGGATTGCCTTAGTTTCGCTGTTTTTTGTTTTGCTTTTGTTTTGTTTTTGTTTTTTTGGGTCTGTGATTGGTCCAAAAGACTCGCGCCATTCTCTCGACCAATCGTACTCCAAATTAAAATCAGTGGTGGCTTGGTGACTGCATTTTCCCGCGCTACAGTCAGTTTGCTCGCGGACTCGCTCAGCTGCGCCCCGTGAGTCCACCACATTTTGACCACTGTGACGACAAATATCGGGTACAGAACTCTTTAAACCACTGTAGATTAGTTAAACTTTGGTTTTGGCTTTACGACTCTCAATCAAAATGTGCGCTTACAGCATGTGTGTAGAAACTTGTGTTGACCTCAGTGAATTGGCCGTCTTTTGTGGCAACACACACAAAGGAGGCTTACCGCAACTAGCTCTTCGCTATTTACAAGCCAGCCTAGTAATAACCACCTTATATTTACTTGGAAATAAAATCTCTCTCTCTCTCTCTCTCTCTCTCTCTCTCTCTCTCTCTCTCTCTCTCTCTCTCTCAGGAGGCTGATCATTGAAGACTAGTTACATCTTTTTTTTTCTGGTGTGTTCCTTTAATTTCCTACTTTTGCTGTGTTGTTTTACGTAGAAATGCAGTCGGTACTTTAATTCTGGGCCATTCACTCGTGACGAATTTGGTGTGGAGGAGCAATGTCGATGGTGTGGCGATGGAGGTTCACTGCTCTGCTGTGACAAGTGCGAGAAGGCATTTTGCAAACCTTGTATTAAACGTAACCTGGGAAAGGCTAAACTCAAAGAGATCGTGGATGCGCCGGAGGACACTGAATGGTTATGCTTTTGTTGTAATTCTAAACCTTTATCACAGCTTTTAAAATCATGTAATCGAATTATGAACATTCTGGACTTGCGCAAAGCTCAAAAGAGTCTTTTCAAATCGAAAAAAGGACCTTCGTTAAAAGAGGCTCCTAACCAAAAGGAACGGCGGAACAGACTCTGCAGTATAAGTGAGAATATGGGAATGAGCTCTGATGGCGCATTGTCGCCCAGTGAAAGTCCAACAAAGAAGACTGCGGCTGCTGCTAATCTCATCATTGACAGTGATGGCGATAGTGACGAGGGGAATGATCAAAAGAAAAACAGGAAACGTAGCTCTAAAATTGAAAAAAAGAAACATGCAAAGAAAAATGGCTCTGCTAAAGAGGATGTTTTGGTGATTGATGACAGCGATAGTGATGATGATGTCGTTGTTACCAGCTCCAAGGGCAAAGGTAAGAAGAATGCGAAGGGCCAGGGGAAGAGTACAAGTAAAAAGAAAACAAAGATAAGCGGCGAATCAGATAACAAGAAAGACACTAAGAAAAGCAAAGTGAAAAACAATAGAACTAGAAAAGATTCATCAAGTGAATCAGATTCTAATGACAAAAACCAAGATTCCAAACGGATAGCGAAAGCTGTCAGAAAGACGAAGAAGAAAGATAAAAGTGAAACCCGAAGTTCAGAGGAAGATTCAGACTTTTCAGACTTTGTTTCTATGGTGAGAACAAAAGATGGCCTTCAAAAGGAAAAAAAGAGTAAAAAGCAAAGAGGAAAAGGAAAGAAACAAGCTTCAGATAAAGATTCTGAGGACGAAAGCGACAATGTAAAAAGAAAAACACGCTCCAAAAAGGCAAGCGTGTCACAAAAACAAACTAGGAAACGTCCACGGATGGTTACTTCTTCAGAGGAGAAATCCAGTTCTTCCGATGACGAGAAATCTGACAGTGATGTACCTGCAAAAAGGAGAAAAATGCTGCAAGCTCGAAAGAGCAAAAAGAAGCAGAGGATAGCTTCGGAAGATAGTGATGAATATGATGAAGAGATTGCCAGCAGAAAGAAGGGAAAATCAAGGAAGAAAACTAAAAGGAGTAGTTCTGAATCTGACGAAGATTGCAAGAAGAAAAGGACACGGAAGGGAACAGGAAAACAGAAGAAAGGACGAAAGAAACATCAAATTGGGAAGGATAGTGACGACTCAGAAAATAATGAGGACGAAGAAGAAGAAGAAGAGGAGGAAGTGAGCCCATCCAAAAAGAAAGGTCGTAAGAAAATTCGCAAACTGATCGAAGATGAAAAGCTTGCCGAAGAAACCCGAAAAGCCCGAAGGCTCGAGGAAGAGAGGCGGAAACGTCTCTTAGAAAGGACTCGTGCCAATGAACTTGATGACTTACCAACTGCGTCAGCTAAAGTGTCAACACTCGTTCTTGAGGCTGACCCAGATACCAAGGGGCCCTTAGTCGAGATTAAAGAGGATCTTCTGCAGCATCTGAAACCTCATCAAAGCAAAGGAATACAGTTCATGTATGACTGTGTAATTGAATCATTGAAGTCATGGAAGAAAGAAGAGCCCGGTGGAGGATGTATACTAGCCCACTGTATGGGCCTCGGCAAAACACTGCAGGTATGTTGAGAACTGTTTATAGAACTATATTGAATGAACTGTTGAAGGATTGCATTGGTCTTGCTTAAAACTTCGCTTTTGTGTGTGATTGGACTAGAACACTCGCGCCTTCCGCTCGACCAATCAGATGCAAAACCAATAATAATCGTATCTTGGGCACTCGTATTTTACCGCACTTAAGGTGGTTTGCTTGTTTTGTTTTTGTTTTTTGAATTTTTTTGCATGAAATGAAATGCATGAAAACCAGGAATGAGTGCTGATTGTCGATCTTCTGTGCCATTCTCTCTCTACTGAACTCTGAATTGATTTGGCGATAGTGAGGCTACCAAGACGTTTTAAACTATTCAACAACTCAACTGCAGTTTTTCCTTTTTATATTCTCATTGTCTGAAACTGCGAGGTGCAGCCGAGTGGTTTCATCGGGAATGACTTTAATTGGCATGGAAAATTTCCTTTCCTGAACCCAGCTGAGCTTGCTGTAAAGGTTTAGTCAACACTTGTATGGCTTGATTTTAGGTCGTTTTTATTATCTCTTCTCCGATTGACTTTGGCTCCAGACCGCTGAGTCGGCGAGAATCTCAACAGTTGTTGTAAAGAAAGGGGTACTTTTTCTCTTAGGTCGTTGCATTGGTACATACACTGATGACCCATCCAGATATCAAGTTACAAAGCGTGTTAGTCGTGGCCCCGCTCAACACAGTGTTGAACTGGCAAGTTGAGTTCGAAAAGTGGCTTGCTGTGGACGATAGGCTGGAGGTAGTAATAAGTTTGGGACTTGATAATTTGGATATATCGACAAAGTTGAAATGCAATGAATATATGAAGTTCATATATTTTGAACTGCGGTATTAAATACGTATGATGCACGGTCCTTCGCAGAGGTCAGTGGTTCGAATCCCGTACAGGCCTGATTTTTTTCAGGTCTGATTTTGGCTATTGCATAAATAGCGCTATCTACTGCGAAGGATCGTGTATCATACTTATTTAATACCGCAGTTCAAAATATATGAACTTCATATATTCATTGCATCTGATTTATCATCACGGGTTTATTACGATTCAACTTAACGGCCTGCTCCCAGTTGGCTTGTTAGCTCAATTGGTAGAGCGCTGCACTAGTATCGCAGAGGTCAGTGGTTCGAGTCCCGTACAGGCCTGATTTTTTTCAGGTCTGATTCTCGCTATTGCATAAATAGCGCTATCTACTGCTAAGGATCGTGCATCATACGTAAAGTTGAAATGGTAAATTGGCCACCGTAACGATTACAAAAGCTGACGTTTCGAGCGTTAGCCCTTCGTCGGAGCGAATAGAGGAATTGTGGGTTGTGTGTGCTTTTAAAGGCAGAAAATGGAGCTACGTTATTGGTGGGAACATGGCAACGAGAAAAACACGAGTAAATTAGTGGAATGAAAAGCGTTCGTTGATCCCTGTGGGATTTAGACTGCCGGTTTGTAAGTTTGGGACTTTGTCTTCTTGTACGTTACCAATGTGTCTTTCAGACCGTTACTAACCAGGGGACTTAAACAATACCTATTTAAAGTGCACCTAGACCCAAAAATTTTTTTTCGCTTAACGAAATAAGCGTATTTTTTGGAGTATTTCTGTGCAAACATTTTTTTATTTGCTCAAATCTTCAATTGTCTGTGCCCAGTCAAAATACGGAAAATCGGCCGCCATCTTGCCCCACGGCCGAGTTTAAAGAGGAATGGCTCTAGCAGGTAATGTGACGTCAAATCGAGAACATGAAAGTCTGCATTTCACACATTTTCGCTTGTTTGGGAAGGTTGTAGGCGATTTTGTCCGAAAATATGCCGACTAAGTGTGTTGTAGGAGGATGTAGCAACGTGCGAAATTTGTAAGAGTGTATCACGCTTCATACATTCCTCATACAACACACCTGGTCGGCATATTTCGGACAATATCGACCACAACCTTCCCAAACAAGTAAAAATGTGTGAAAAGCAGACTTTCGTGTTCTCGATTTGACGTCACATTATCTGCTAGAGCCATTCCTCTTTAAACTCGGTCGTGGGGCAAGATGGCGGCCGATTTTCCGTATTTTGACTCGGCACAGAAAATTTAAGATTTAAGCAAATTAAAAAATTTTTGTACAGAAATACTCCAAAAAATAAGCTTATTTCGTTAAGCGAAAAAGAATTTTTGGGTTTAGGTGCACTTTAAGTGTGAATGACATTTTTTTTAAAATAAATTCAAAAGGAAGGGAATGATTTGCGATGTGTTCGAATTTGATCATGGAAAACTTGCTGTGGAACACATAACCCGGGCTTTCAAGTAAATTTCCCTCAAAACTGATTTCCTTGCTTTTTGTCGCAATTCCAAGAGCATGAACTTTGTTTCGGATTTTTCAAATTTAACTTGTCTCGCGCAACTCAGTGAAAAATACATATTATTATAGTAACGCAAAGGGCGAAACCGAGTATGGTGACCCCATGTCTTTATTGCAATTTTTTTTTCTTTTTTAATACTGGATATCAATCGTACAAAGTTTTTCAAAAATGTTTAGTACGGTGTATACATCTTTTTTAAAAGAAATGATCACCTTAACATTTAGTGTAACTTCCTTTTTTTTTCCAAGGTTTATATCCTTCAAGAAGCTGGAGGAAACAATTGGCGTCGAGTAGACATGCTCAAACATTGGATGCGACATGGTGGTGTAATGATTATGGGTTACTCTCTGTACCGTAACCTGTCACAATGCTACAGGATTAGAAGCAAACATCAGAAGAAAGCATTTCAGGAATCTCTGGTTGATCCAGGTGGAGTGAATCTTTATTTAGTCAGTCACTGGTTGTTTCAAGGACTTATGCTAAAAATGTTGTTTCAAATAACAGACATAAACATTCCTCGATTTTTTTTCTTTCGATTATTTTTTGTTACTTTTAAACACGAGCTTTGGAAATGAGAGCTGTGTCAGGTAAATTCGGGTTAACTGTTGGTAAGAATGGTAAACCACGTTATTACCAGTGGCGGATCCAGGGGGAGGGTCCGGGGGGTCCGGACCCCCCCTATCAAACCTGACGCTTACAAGTTTGAGACAGGATCGTATATCACTTTTAACTGGCTGATTTTTTTTATGAACCCAAATAAACGGTAAGCGGCCAAGGAGTTATAACGTGCAACCGGACTGGTGGAAGGGGGTGTGGGGGAGAAGTAATTTGCTTCAAAGAGTCCAACAGTCCTTTCTGAACCAAAATTTGGACCCCCCCAATCAAAAATTCCTGTATCCGCCTCTGATTACTACAGACGTGAAATTCCTTTGACCCGTTACACTCCAATATCAGAATGCATATTCTCCATATTGTTCTCTATATATTTCTTAAGCTGCTGACAATGAGAATTTGTTCAACGATTGATTGCTTCTTTAGTTGGTGATCATTTCCTATATTCTCATGACTTAAATCTTTGATTCAGAGGTCATATGGTAAGGAGAACCTAGATGCTGGTCACTCATAGGGTCAAGGGATAAACGTCGATATGTTTTGTTTTTGTTCTTGATTTTGTTGCAAAATACGCAATTTTAACTTCACCTTTTGGTCTCCTTTTCAGCATTCTCTTTAGAATAAGGAGGGAATTGAACGTGTACATGGATGTGTTAATTAATTTTAGATTCAACCTCGAGAGAATGTTAAAACCAAACGTGTCGTTTCTATATCTTCCAAGAATAAAAGCACGGGGCAGATCTAGTGATTTTCCGTGGGTGAGAAGGGGTCCAGGAAACATTTCGAGAAAACTCAATTTTAGAATTTCGTATGGTTTAGTAACATGCGATCCTGTCGTTGCATGAATATTTTTGTCAATCCTCGAATCTTCCGTTGTAAAGTGATGCTGTGGACGTGTCTGAGAATTGTTTTAATGATCAGTTCTTTTTACATGTTAGGTCCTGATTTGGTGGTGTGCGATGAGGGTCATATTTTGCGCAATGATGCCAGTGCCATCTCCAAAGCTCTCAACGCCATCAAGACAAAACGGCGAATTGTGCTGACTGGAACACCTCTGCAGAATAACCTCATTGAATGTATGTTCCCATGAGATTATTATGAGGGCAAAGTCCGAATAGCCTACCACTCGTTAAAATCGAAAGCGAATAATGTAACTTTTTTCGGTAATGTGAATCAAGTAGTCGTAACAACAAGGCAGCTCATGTTTTTATGTTTGTTTTTGTTTACAACCTCGCATCGTCTTACTTTACCCACTGTTCGTCACGGAATGGTTAGCGAGTAGTCGACCAGATTGCAGCATATATGATAGAAAATCAGGGCCTGTTCGCACTACGCGAAATTTTGTTTGTTTTGCAAAAAAATCTGTGAACGCGAAACCATTGTCAGTGCGAACGATTTTTTTGATTCACCAAACCTCAAAGATGCCGTCAACTAGGTTTGGAGGCTTACAATTTTTTGTCGGGCGAAAAAATCATTGTCCCTTGACAGATACCCTTCAACTGGTCATCATATTTCGTAATTGAACGTCGTAAGTTGTGGAATGACTCTCTCCCCATTCTAAAATGTCTACGGAAAAAGACTTTAGGGAGGTTATGATTGCAAAGTTGCTATGAGCTGGGCGCCAGAAGGTAAAAGGAGAAGGGGAAGACCAAAAACCACTTGGAGACGTACAGTAGAGAAAGAAAGGCAAGAGGCGGGTTGGAGGTCGTAGGAGGAGGTGCGGACAGCAGCAACCAATCGAGAGGAGTGGAAAAGCTCTGTGAAGGCCCTATGTGCCACGAGGCAGGAAAAGGATTGATGATGGTGACGTTTTCAAACCAGGATTGTACAGGTCGACGTTTGTTGAGCAACTGAGTTAAAGTCTCTATGATCGGTAAAAGCCGAATCCTTCCCAACAAAACCAAAAGTAATTGTTGACCAGCCACAATCAGGTTTTGCATGGCAAGCAAACAGCAAAGAAGGGCGATTACAACATTTCGCGGGGGCATTTTGCTTTGCGATCAGTCCTTGACCAGAAACGACATAAAAAAAAATGCACTGTCACGAAATCTCGGTATCTTTTTCGATTGACTGACATTTGTGGTTACCCAAACAATTCGCACGTCTCGAGTGCGAACGCTATTACAAAAAGAGAAAATTCGATGTTACAAAATTTTCAATTTTTTCGCAAATACCAAACCTAATTTTTCGGTGTAGTGCGAACAGGGCCTCAGCAGACGATTCACACTTATTGATGGCAGTAACCTTGTTATTGGGATAATGGGGTTGAGTTCGGGTTGAGAGGTTCTGGTTTGAGCTCTGTGTTGTGTTTTCCTTTCTGCCCCATTAAGGAGTAAAATTGGGTATTGACAAACGATTATACAAATCTTGCAAAATATGCGGGTTGGCTACGATTGACTATGCCGCAGGCATACTCCTAGTCGCTTCTTGCGGAGTAGACAAGGGATAAGCGCTAGTAGTTGCAGACCAGTTGACCTTCAGGACTTGGTCGCTCACAATTCTTGCCTATCGTCGCGTTAAATCGCAGTGAAATGGTAAGAATTGAGATCGCCAATCATGACGATTGAAGACCAACCTATCGAAGTGGAATATTAGGCTTCATAAAGCGACGTCGAAACGCTGAAATATCAACAGCATATTAGGGGACACGATAATAATTTAACTTTTAGTTTTGATTATGTACCATGAGCATTCTGTAGTTACTCATCTCGCTTAAATTATTTTGCAGATCACTGTATGGTGAGTTTTGTGAAACCAAATCTCCTTGGTACGCGAAAAGAATTTACGAACACGTTTGTCAATCCCATTCAAAACGGCCAATGTGCAGATTCTACTGCTCTAGATGTTCAGATTATGAAACAACGATGCCATGTGCTTCATAAGATGTTAGAAGGCTGTGTTCAGGTATGCGAAATCACAAACTATACAGGTACACCCATTATTCTACAAAAAGTGACCCATATTGCTCCTGTGATGGCATTTTTCTTGGAGAAAAACGCTTATTGCGTTATATTTATTGCTCAAAGAAGACCCGTCATATATCAGTGGGCGGAAAAAGATCACTTACAATTTCTTTATTGATCTTGTTTTTGTAACAGAGGAAAGATTACGCCGCGCTGATACCTTTTCTTCCGCGTAAACACGAGTACGTGATCAAGGTTCGTTTATCAGCATCACAGCGGAAGCTGTATGAACACTACCTCAAGACATTCGTGTTTCCTGATGGGGACGTTGGTAAAAGAGGTAGGTGCATTAAAAAAGGAAGTGCATTTGATGCATTTGAGCGTTTTTGGTTTTGTGGCTGTTGTTAATGGAAAAATTCGCAAAATCAAACAGCCTTGGTTTCTTTAGAAGGCGTCTTTGAAAATATGAAACACGGTTTGCGTTTGTCAGGTAACTTGACGAGGCAGCAGTTGAATAAATCGATGGTTTTGATATCACGGATGGGGCTTTGTTTGAACTTTTGGGACTCAGCGTCTATTTTGATCACGTTTTCATCTGTCTTTGTATAATCTTGCGTAATTTATTTGTGTGGTTTTTGTTATTTTGATTATTTTTTTGCTTTAAGATCACCCGGATATTACTGAATTCGCCCTCACTCAGGAAGTGATGGGTGTTCCATTTCGTTAAAATTGCCTCTGTAACCATTTTGAGAGTGAACATGACATTTATAGCAACGGCAAAACGCAAACGCAAACCCTGATTTAACTCACTTGTGAAATGATTGTTTTCAGTGAGGAAGATATTTTCACTTACGTCTCCAAAAGCCTAACAGGAGGCCATAGGAAGTTCAGTTGTTGCCGTTTTCTGTAAACCCAATGTCAAACCCCTATGTTGAGTATTTGAATTTCGCTCCCAGGGGTTTCCCTCTTCTCGGACTATCAGTGTCTGATGCGCATCTGGACACACCCCTGGTGCCTCAAGCTGGATGCTCTGAGACGGCCAGAACAGTTTTTGGACACAGACAGTATGGACGACTTTGTGGTGCACACCGACGAAGAAGACGAAGAAGAGGAGGGATCGGAAAGCGTTCAGTCAACGACCTCAGAGGAAGAAAACCAAGTTGAGTCTTCATCTGAGGGTGAAGATAAAAGAAAAACAGTCAGGGGTAAGAAAAGTAAGCAGATTTTTAGCTCAGACGAGGAGGAAAGTGATGACGAGGAAAACGAAAGCGAGGATGAAGTTCTTCCGCAGTCTTCAAGGAAGAAAAATGCGCTTGCCAGCGAAGCTTCTTCAGCCTCAAACAGAGCTGGCTCCTCTACTGTGAACATTGGTGGAGAGGACATAACAGTAGTGAAGATCAACGATGGTGCGAGTACTAGTCGTGATGGAATTAGTAGCAAGAAAGACGATGCGAAACCGTCAACAAGTAAAGACGTACACTATAGCGAGACGAACAACAGCGTTTTTGGAAGCACTCGATCGGGGGCGTCTTTCAAAGACGAGCCAGACGTGGAGATCGAAGAAGAAAAGGAATGGTACGATGAATTCCTACAAGATGACGACGAATACAACGTGGAACTTAGTGGCAAGCTTGTTCTTCTGATGGAGATCCTTGCTGATGCAGAGGCAGTGAATGATAAAGTGCTGGTGTTCAGTCAGAGCCTGGTTACGCTTGATTTGATAGAGAAGATGTTGGGCGGCGGGGAGATCGGCGGTGATAGAGAAAACTGGTGCCGAGGTTGTGATTATTTTCGAATGGATGGATCCACAAGTGCAGCCATGAGACAGCGCTGGGCTGATATTTTTAACGACGACGATAACAAAACGTAAGTTATAAGTGGTATTTGACTTAAATCACATTTGTTTTGCAGGAGATGTTTGACGAATTCATCCTCATGGGCAAAAAGCAATTCAAGTGATTGCAGGCAGTAAATCCTCAAGTCTCTAAACGAGATAAGCAGCATTCGTCAACTGTTTCGAAATAAGCGTTCACTTCCTGCACCTGTTCTTGGACAGGAGTGACACTTTATGTTGCCGTCCATTGTGGGATATTATTGATGCCAAAGTATCATTTATTGCTGTAAAAATCGATTCTTGCTTTTACTGAAAATATTTGTTAGGGAATCAATCGTAATGCGCTGTAGATTAAACGTGATTGCTCAGTTCCTTCCAATCAGGAAAAGCTGTTTAATAAAAACAGAATTCAATGAGTCTTACCTCTTGAGTCTCTTTAAAAGGAACTTTTTTCGATTCAGTGATGTCTTGTGAAACCATGTGCAGATTAAAAAAAAGGAAGGGAAAAAAAAGAAAAGCTTTTAAGCGGCGGAACAACGCTTAGAATGGTGCGATTGGCTTTTACCTTAAGTTTTGCAAAGAAAGGTAAGCCGATATCAATGCAATTTGCTAGTATCTTTTGACTCTAATTTCAATATTTTCATCTTCCCTTTAAGAACACTTTTTATTGAAAAGTGCTTTCCATTGACCATACTTGTTTTTGAGCCAGTGATTGTTTGGATTTTCTTCTAGGGCTCGCTTGTTTCTAATCTCGACCAAGGCCGGTGGACTAGGGATTAATTTAGTAGCAGCTAACCGGGTTGTTGTATTTGACGTGTCATGGAATCCCTCGCACGATGTACAGTCAATCTTCAGGGTTTACCGGTTCGGCCAGAGCAAGGCTGTGTTTGTATACAGACTTATAGCACAGGTAAGAATCTCGTATAGCATTCCTAGAACACCTGGAATTGCTCCACTCACTTGCCGTGAAGATTGTTTTACTATCTTACTCAAGTAAAAGTTTGTTACCATCAAAACAACCAAAGAATTACTTGATAGGGAAATCGGCTGTCAACGACAGAACTCTCGACCAAAACACGCGAGAGTTTCACATCTCACGCGAGATGCTCGTCTCAGGAAATGTTTGGTGGTCATGTTGCAACGCCCACCGTCCACGTGCATTCACCTCAGGGCGCTCAGAATTCCAAGCATGTAATTTTGGCTGTGTAGAGGTCACTTAAATGACCCAGTCTTAATCACTTGTATTACAGTGAACAATACAACAACTTTAATATTTCTATTGCGCAAAGTACATGTAATAGATGATCGCATGCGCATGCGCATACATTTCGGGTTTAACGCTTCATATTTTCTTGTCAGGGAACGATGGAAGAGAAAATATACGATAGACAGGTTAGTGCAATATTATCCGCATTATGGCAAGAATGCTGAACTTGATATATCTATGAAAAAAAAAAATTAAATGAAAAAATGGCGATAGAATACGTAAAAATATTGTTAGTGAGAAACACAGTGATAGGAGTATAGTAACTGCCCTACGTGGTCACAATTACATATCTTACAAGAACATTAATGGTTCTAACCTAACTTAGTGAATTGCGTATCGATCTGTAATCATACGTAGGCTTCTATGGTCCGCGGCAAGTTTGATTCGCAAGCGTAAATGTGATCAAAATTGCAAGACACCCTGACACGAAATGCGATTGCTATGTTATTAGATCCGTTTGAAATCGAAGATTACAATTGCTTTAGAGAAAATATTTGTTAAATTTGTCTCTTTTTTTATTCCAACGTAAAGTTTTGATAACAATAGTTGTATAACTCGCACGCAATCTGAATGGCTTTTGTTGTGGTTAATTTTCTTGTTATTGAATTTGTTGCCTCATACGAGCCTTGCAATCTGATAGGTTGAATTGTTTCAGTCTTCCCTTTTCATTCTTTTCCATCTCATGCATACATGATGGCTCTTTTTTTTTCCCTCGGGTTCTTACGTTCCTGTAAAGTTGTTTTTTTATTATCCGTTTTTGCATTGGTCATTTTTTTCCCCACAGGTGACAAAGCTGTCTTTGTCCAGCCGAGTGGTGGATGAGCAGCAGATTGAGCGGCACTTTACTGCAGCCGATCTACGCGAGCTGTACATGTTTACCCCGGATATTCTTGACGAGGAGAAGGAGAAGGATGCGGAGGCCGAGGTCGAGGCCAAGGCCGAGGTCGAGGTCGAGGCCGAGGCCGAAGCCGAGGCCGGCGAGAAAAGCAAAGAAGATGGAGAGGGAGGAACCGATGTCAGTAACGAAATGGCCGGCGACAAAGACGAAGAAAGGAAAAGTGATCAAGACGATGGAATACGAAAGGAAAGCGATAGAGGCAATGAAACTGAGAAAGAAAATGGAGAGACGCAAGAAAAGGAAGGGGAAAACTCAAACAATTCAGCAAGAGATAGCGAAAGCGACAAAGCAAAAGAAGGCGATAAAGTTGAAGAGCAACCTGCCTTACCACTCCCCAAGGTAACAACCATCTCACAGACCCTCCACCGAAGTTTTCTGCTGCTAAATCAATGACATGTAGTCAATATGCAATAATTCCTGTCCATATGACTCGCCGTATTGTAAGCCCATTGAGAGAGAGAACTGAAAACGTCTTAGGTCGTCCCTTCTCCAACATGGATACTGAAAGTGAAACTAAGAACAGTAAACGTTGAAAGCAAACTAATACTAGCCCCCAGGGAAGCGCACCTTATTCATTAAAATCGCAAAGTTTGCTTAGCCAATGTATTTTAGCAGAAAATTGTTATTTTGCAGACATTCGTATATTTGAGGTAGTGTTGCGTAAAGTTGAATACCAGGTGATGATCAACCAAGCTTTTTCAGTCGCGAACAGAAGGTCCATTTTATTCCTAGCCTAGCACTGTTATAAAAATCAAAGATAGCGGTATGAATTCCACCAAGAAAATGTTGAGGATTCGCTCGCCTAAATTTCCGCCTGCTCTGCAAGCTTATTAAAAAAGACGTTACGAAGTGGACAGAAAATTGTTTGGGTTCACTCAGTCGCACGATTATCGTTTTCTAGGACGCTGTACTAGCAGACTTGATCGTACGCCTTCATCCCAGATGGATAGTGAAGTACCACGAACACGACTCCATGCTGCAGAATATCGAGTCCGAAGAACTGACTCCGGAAGAAATGAGGCAGGCGTGGGAAGCTTACGAAGCTGAGAAGTCTGGCCAAATAGGTGTGTGATGTTATCTATATTATAACCGTAACGGTGGCCAATTTACTATTTCAACTTTGTTGATATATTTAAATTATTTCGTTACCCCACACCGACGCAGCGCCAAACAGTTTCTTTAGAAACTATCAGCCTTTATTCGCCTGTTATCTATATTGTCTGTCGTTTCACTCATCTCCTATTTCTTTCTCAGTTTCCTGGCTTAGGAGGAATTTATAGTACAATGAAATGGCTTTCTACGACACAAATGACTTATTTATTTAATCCTGTTTCTTCCGGTGAATTGTGCCAATAGAAACCATTATCCCAGTGCAATTATTCTGAGGTCAAGTTGTTAATGCCATCGTCATTCTGGGGTGGGTTACCAAAGTAAGCGTATTATTCCTTTTTGCTCTGGTTGGCCCAGCCTCTCTGTTGGGGATAGCACAAAACTTCGACACGTTATCCGTAATATTCCTTTAATTTTCGACCATCACAATTGATAGTATGAACATGTCATGAAAAACGGTTACAAGACGGTGAAAACTGAGAAAGAAAACAAACAAGAAGACGAATAAACAAAATGAATACCTAAAAAAAACGTCAATCGTAATCCTACTTACATTTTGTGTGAACTAAACGATTAAAAGAAGAGTTTACAGCCCGCAAGAGCTCGTCGATAAGAACACGTGGGAGAAGCTACAGTCCAAAAAACATGTGACCAAACTCTACCCCGTGTATATGTACCGAAACGTAACGCAACAAAAAAAAAACAAGAACAAAGGAAAAACGTCACGGACTAAGTTTAACTAAACACTCTCCCTCAGTCTTCCTTATCCCTTTCCTTCCCAAGATCATCTTAGTAATTCTTCTTACTGTCTGCTATACAATTCTTATGATGCAAGTTTGGAGAATTTGGTATTGGATCATCTAACAATTCCCTAATTGATATATTCTTTATTCTCATCACTTGTCTGCTCGATATTGTAAGGAGAAATTCTGTCTTGGTCACTCATGGGAGTTGAAGGGTTCATCTCAACCCTCCTTAAATCCACACTCGGTCTTCAATTAAACCTGAGCTGACTTTTCTACAACTCACCTCTCTTGAAGAGGGATTCCTTTTCAGTGCACACACCTTTTTACGAGTCGCGAAGTTGTTTGTCTGAGAGAGTTCGTAATGTCCAGACTTGTCTTAAAAGAAACTAATTGCTTCCAAATGCAATACTGAGGGGAATAAAAAAGGGGTGGAGGGAAGAGGGGCGAAACTATAATCTTTTGATTCCATTCGAGGTTGTGCCAGTTCATATGACGTTCTGTATTCTTGCCAACAGCCCCAGCATACAACCGCAGCCAGGAACCTCCACCGGGGAGCCACGCGCACACACAGATGCAGGTGGCGCAGAGAATCCGAATAAATTCGGAGATGCTGAAGCAGATTCAGCAGATTCATCAGCTGCAGGAGATTCAACAGCGTCAGGAGCTGCAGGAGCGCGCGCAACTTGCACGGCAAGAGCAGGAGCGGCTGTACCAGCAGCGCCACGCTGTGTATCAACAGCACCAGCGACAGCAGGACGAGATACGCCGGCAGAATCAACTGCGATTCATTCAGCACATGACGCAACAACCTGCTGCACAGGGCTTCCAAATCGGACAGAATACAGTGAACGTGCAGACGACTCTTCCGGCTGCCTCACAGGTCCCCCAGGCGTCATTTCCTCGGCCTGGTCTGACGTATCAGCCACTGAGATTAAGTTTTCAGGTACCGCCGAACGTTCGCCTTCCTACCCCTGGAGCCGGAACCATTCCAGTTACAGGAGCCCCACCCACTATAAACTTGACTCTTGGACCAGCCACGCCAGTCAGTACTGTCAGAACGTTGCCAAACAACGCGCAGGTTTCGCGGCCATAACCATGTTATGTTTCATTTTAAAAACGGTGCGTTTCATTTCGTGTGGATTGTAAGTTTTGACGTGCATAGAAAATGTCTCTCAGACTTTCCTTTGTCAAAGATCTTCAAGGGCTTGTATTTTATCTTACGGACCAGTTTATAAACGCTTATATTGGTATATGAAGTGCGACTTAATGTGTCATAGAAAAAACTTGTATGTCGCAATTCCACAACGGGCAGTCTTTTTCTTACATACGATACGCGTAGCGACTATTTTAGAGCGGAATACCTTAGGTAGAAATTATTTCTATTTGCCTTATTTATCGAAAATTAAATACGAAGCTTTTATATATAAATCTGTGTGGTTTCAAACAATCTCCTTTTTGGCGAGGGACTATTCTGTTCTTGGGAAGGGGGATATAGGGAAAGGTTGGTAGTCACACAAATTGATTCCTGAAGAGGAAATTCTGGGAGACAAATGAAGCACCCAGCGAAAAAAATTTTCGAAAGTGGACAAATGAAAAAAACAACAAATTCTGAAGGTAGCCTGTGACTCGATGTTTGTTGTAGCGCGAGAATTTTTTCAGAAAATTTATTCTACTGGGTCCAGTTGTCCGAAAGACGATTAGTGCTAACCCAAAGTTGATTTTTTCCCTCCTTTGTTCTAAAGCCTATTTGGAAGGATTTTTCCACACTCTTTTAAGAGTTTCCAATCATCAACTTGCAGATGAACCAATCTATTGAAGTTTCTTTTAAAGCTTTCTGATGTGTGAAATTAGATTTCACACCCAGCTTTGAACAACCCGGACCTGAGATCTATCCCAAACCCAAAGTATAATATTTCTTTTTCCGAATGAAAACGCAAGATTCGAGCAATTATAGTCGTCCTTCGGAGTAACGAGGAAACCTGCTTGGGGCTAGTATTTCTTGTTTAGGTTGATGGCACGCGCTCTATGTGGTCTAAAATTACGTAATATCCTCGATAACCACCCAGCGCAAAGTAATTACGATACTCAAAAACTGATTTAGATAGATAGATAGTTTATTTGTAAAAAGCTTGCAGCCACTGAGCTGAAATGTGTATTTACAATAAAGTATAAAATATAACTTATAATAGTAATAGGAAAGTGTTAAAGTCCTAAATAAATAATATCCTATAAATATGATGAAAGCTTGAACTGTTAAAATATATACAACAGCATCGATCTCATTTACCAAACTCACCGAGCACTAAAATGATCTTACTGAAAAACTATTTTTGAAACGCTCGGTCCTACATTTGGGAATCGCAAAACGCCTCTTGCACTGGAGATTATAATACGACGGCCCTGACGATTGAAGCATTTTATGTAAGCGATGGGCCGGGTCATTAGCAATCGAGAGGAAGGTCTTTTTACATAAGCTAGGGATGTTAGTGAACAGCCTTTTCGAAATGGCCCCTGCGCTGCCGTTCTGCAAGGTAGTGGTACCCAAACGATTGTTCTCCTCGGGCACAGCGGATATTGTTGAGAAATCGCTTAGGCTTTCAACTAATTTTGCAATAAATTAAATAGGATTTTTGCCGCAGTTATTCAGTCAGGGTTATGGTCTATAGGTATGGTTGTCATAGTGGTAGAGACATTCGCCAGATGTTTAGAGCAGAGCGAAGCTCTCTAGAAAACATCATTAACTTGGTAATTTGAAATTGTAAATTGGCGACCGTAATGAGTTATTAAAAAGAGCTGACATTTCGAGCGTTCGTCAGAGCGAATGACGCAGCACCACAGTTTCTTTAGAAACTTTCACCCTTTATAGAATTACCTCGGGCCTGTTGATTAAATCAGAACATAGAAATATGGTTACATCCAGCTTCGAAATGCACGGCAGGCAGCGAGGAGAATTACTAGCGATGCATTTCAGACGGCTTTAACTTTAAGGCGGACTTTTTTTAGTCTTTTTCAACAGGAGCTGTATGTATATATGTATTAATTTGGATATATCAACAAAGTTGAAGTGCGTATGATGCACGATCCTCGCAGTAGATAGCGCTATTTATGCAATAGCGAAAATCAGACCTGAAAAAAATCAGGCCTGTACGGGACTCGAACCACTGACCTCTGTGATACTAGTGCAGCGCTCTACCAATTGAGCTAACAAGCCAACTGGGAGCAGGCCGTTAAGTTGATTCGTAATAAACCCGTGAAAGTGATAAATGAGATACAATGAATATGAGAAGTTCTTATATTTTGAACTGCGGTACTAGATACGTATGATGCACGATCCTCGCAGTAGATAGCGCTATGTATGCAATAGCGAAAATCAGATCAGTGGTTCGAGTCCCATACAGACCTGATTTTTTTCAGGTCTGATTTTCGCTATTGCATAAATAGCGCTATCTACTGCGAGGATCGTGCATCATACGTATCTCGTACCGCAGTTCAAAATATAAGAACTTCTTATATTCATTGTATCTCAAAGTTGAAATGGTAAATTGGCCAACGTAACGATTACAAAAGCTGACGTTTCGAGCATTAGCCCTTCGTTGGAGCGACGTCGTTTCGCTCCGACGAGGGGCTAACGCTCGAAATGTCAGCTTTTGTAATCGTTACGGTGGCCAATTTGCCATTTCAACTTTGTTGATATATCCAAATTATTTCGTTACTCCGACCGACTCAGCCCCAAACAGTTTCTTTCGAAACTATCAGCCTTTATTCATATGTAAATATGTAATTGAGTTATTTTGTAAATTACCAGCTTTTAGATCCAAATATTAAAGGCTGTTCATTAACCTTGAAATTGAATTAAATTGTATTGGCAAAGCAGTTAGTAAGGCTGTTTGGTTTATTATAAACGGCACTGGAAATCGATTGTTATCAGCTTTGATTTATTGTTGACCCATCTGGCCATTTAAGACCTATTCTGTGTTACAGAAACATTGCATGAATAACCCCTACTGCATGACTAACCCCTATTGCATGAATAACCCCTATTGCATGACTAACCCCTATTGCATGACTAACCCCTATTGCATGACTAACCCCTATTGCATGACTGACCCCTATTGCATGAATAACCCCTATTGCATGACTGACCCCTATTGCATGACTGACCCCTATTGCATGACTGACCCCTATTGCATGACTGACCCCTATTGCATGACTGACCCCTAATGCATGACTCACCCCTATTGCATGACTGACCCCTATTGCATGACTGACCCCTATTGCATGACTAATCCCTATTCCCTATTGCACGAATAACCCCTATTGCATGAATAACCCCTATTGCATGAATAACCCCTATTGCATGACTAACCCCTACTGCATGAATAACCCCTATTGCATGAATAACCCCTATTGCATGAATAACCCCTATTGCATGAATAACCCCTATTGCATGACTAACCCCTATTGCATGAATAACCCCTATTGCATGAATAACCCCTATTGCATGGATAACCCCTATTGCATGACTAACCCCTATTCCCTATTGCATGAATAACCCCTATTGCATGAATAACCCCTATTGCATGAATAACCCCTATTGCATGAATAACCCCTATTGCATGAATAACCCCTTTTGAATGAATAACCCCTATTGCATGAATAATCCCTATTGCATGAATAACCCCTATTGCATGAATAACCCCTATTGCATGAATAACCCCTATTGTATGACTAACCCCTATTCCCTATTGCATGAATAACCCCTATTGCATGAATAACCCCTATTGCATGACTAACCCCTATTGCATGACTAACCCCTATTGCATGAATAACCCCTATTGCATGAATAACCCCTATTGCATGAATAACCCCTATTGCATGAATAACCCCTATTGCATGAATAACCCCTATTGCATGAATAACCCCTATTGCATGAATAACTCCTATGCTTGGTGAGACACTTTTGGGCTAAGCAGCAGAATACCCCGCCATCATTTGCATGTCAGTGAATAAGAATGGTGTCTATTGGGTTATGAAATAATTTGGATATGTCAACAAAGTTGAAATGGTAAATTGGCCACCGTAACGATTACAAAAGCTGACGTTTCGAGCGTTAGCCCTTCGTCGGAGCGAATAGAGGAGTTGTGGGTTGTGTGTGCTCCGAGGAAGGGCTAACGCTCGAAACGTCAGCTTTTGTAATCGTTACGGTGGCCAATTTACCATTTCAACTTTGTTGATATATCCAAATTATTTCGTTACTCCCACCGACGCAGCCCCAAACAGTTTCTTTCGAAACTATGGGCCTGATTACATGAGCCGGGCTGGCCCGGTTAGCCGGGCTGATTTCTTTTGTTTTGGTGTTCGCCAAAGCGTGAAAACAAAAGAAATCAGCCCGGCTCATGTAAACAGGCCCTATCAGCCTCTATTGGGTTATGCCTCGTTCTTCGAAACCTCCCGACACATGTAAATGAGGATGACCAGAGCGGCCGGGTATTCTGAAGTTACTCCGAAGTAACAGCGCGTTCTGTTTTCTATGTAGCCAAAAGCCATTTCAGTCGCAAAGCTGGACTCACCCGAGTCCTTCGCTGGTTCTCCACAACGCCCGCGATTCCAAGACTAGCGGCTTTCCGGCTAAAAAGAGAAATGCAAAATGGCGTCGGACCCTGGCTTTGTACCGACGGCTGTGAATGTGGAAATTGAAGGCGATATAACTGTGCCTGGTGCCCCGGAGGAAGATGAAGAACCTAGCACTCTAGATGAACCAGTTTCTGTAACTTTAGTGAGTTTTATTTCAAATGATTTCATTCGTATTTGGTGCCGAAAATTCTAGCTCTAGCATGTATGTTTTAGTTCCTGATTGTTGAAAGATCTAGACACCGGTTTAAATAATCTTTCTCGTTTCTTATTTCCTCTTTTCCATATAGAAGCGAGATTTGACGGCAGTTAGCAAGAAATTCCTTCATGTGCTTGTTCCAAGACAAAGTAAAAGCCTGCTACGTGATTGTAAGATGTATTTATATATACGGCTGCTGTTTTTTCACGTATAAACGATCTGATCGTAATATCACTTATCTTCAAGACCATCTAATATTTGACAACGCTTGATAAAGGCTGACTAATAATCACTGGTTGTTCCTTTATTTTCAGGGGATCTATGGGGTCCTTTAATTCTTTGTGTCCTTCTAGCTATGTAAGTAATTTATGCCTTTGAAGACAATTTTCTAGCTAAGTTTACCCTTTTTTCTTCGATTGCAGTCATGCTTTAAATTTTCTTTACAACTAGCGGTCAACGTGTTTATAACGGTCTTTTACTCATAATTTTTAAAATTAAGATGAAATACTACAAACTCGAATCATTGCTACAATCAAAGGTAGATACTGAGTTATATATCTGATTTATTCCGTCCTTTTAGTTACACGCGCATGTTTTTGTTTGCATGTGGCCATACGATATAAGCATACTTGTAACAACTTAAAGTAACCATGGAGTCAATTGGGCTACCTTATGTATACTTCTCCTCGTAGAGATTTTACACTTATGCTGTTACCGTAATTTAACTCTGAAGCAAAAATTAGTCATAAAGCCTTTTTCATTTTTTATTTAAACTATGTCTTGCTAAATAGGCATTCTGAGATGTGTGCAAATAATGTCATGGAAAGTTGAATTTGGTCATATGCTTGATTAATTTGCTGTAGTTCTGTGCACTATTTGATCAGTATTGATTTGCTGAAGCAAGGGCATATAAGAAACCAGGAAAGACTTATTGCTGCTCGACATTTCGTTTCCAGTCTCTTGATAATGGAGTCATGATGATTCCGAAACATTGAGCAGCAATAAATCTTTCCTGGTTTTTTATTCTGTATACTAAGCATTATAATTGGTTAGCCTGGAAGTGAGTAGCAAGGCATTTAAAGACTGCTTGAAACAAGGTGTCTGTCATATGTTGCTCTGCTTTTTAAGTAAAAAAGCAGGTTTATTTTATGAGATATATACTTTTAATTACAATGTGATGTCAATAAGACCATGTTGTACAGGAAGGAGACTATGTATATTCTAAGACTTTACCAGACTTCTCTTTTAAGTTCTATTTCGTGACTCAGCACACTAGACAGAGGAAGGTGAGCTGAGTACTCTTTATATTCATTGCTATTTCTGTCATTTACTGTTGTCATATCATTTCCATTAAGGATGCTTCAAGGTCACACTGTGGTTGACAGTAACAGTGATGGAGGACCTCAATTTGCTGAGGTGTTTGTGGTGGTCTGGGTTGGAGCTCTGGTTGTCACCGTGAATTCCAAGTTACTGGGTGGAACAATGTATGTACAGGCTAGTATTTGCAATATTCTCACACTGGCCTCTTGAGATACCTTATTATCACTTATTTTTGCAAGACTTAATTTTGCGATTTAGAAGTATTCGCGAAATTAAGGTCCCGCAAAATAATGGTGCTGTGAAAATTAAAGAAGTGAAATTTAGAGACCTTTATAAAATCCCTTATTTAAGCTTTCTGCCTGCTTAGAGTTTACTTATGAGCGGGATGGCTCAAATTTCAGTTCAATGCATGCCCTTACATGTATTCCTCATCATCTCACTCATCTTGGTTGTATCAGCCCTTTTAAAAGATGTTACTAAGTTGCTGACATTGTTGAACATTTCCGCCAGTTGTTTGTTGCGTTTGAAGTTTCCATCTGTTATGGTTAAATAGAATACAGAAATGGAAGTTTAAAAAACAAGCACCAGTACTTGATTCGCGAAATTTAATTTGAAAAACGGTGATTCGTCAAAATCACAAATTTTAAGTCCCGCGAAGTATTTTTATTCCAAACACACGAAATTAAAGTCATACAAAAATAAGTGATAATAAGGTATAAGATTGAAAATCAAAGAACAAAGGCTGAAATTCATATTTAGGTAGAGAGGCACTCCCTGGTTAAAAGCTTTTTTCATAAAAAACGGTTTTTGGTTTTTTGACTTAAGCCTTTCAAAACTGCTATAAAAGGCTTTATAGACCAAACACTGAAAGAGGAAATTTTGAAACATGGAATGACTTCATATGCAAATATGAATTATCACCCTGGTCACTGTTCTTTTTTTTTATTTTGGATGTTGATAATCTAAGGGCATTGAAAGTGATGTTCATTAGTCTGAATATATATATCTTATTGACCAAGTGCGAGGGCCATACTGGGAGAATATTGGCCCGAGGTCTTGACAGTATGGACCAAGCGCAGCGAGGTCCATACAAAAAAGACCGAGGGCTGATATTCTTCTAGTAGGGTCCGGAGCAAGCTTGGTTAATGAGAGATTTATTATATGACTGAAGTTCAAAGGGACACAAGTGTGGTTTCATTCGGGACCATTCGGGACCATTCGGGACAGTGCCCAGTCCAATACTTAGAGAATATTGGACCAGCAATAGAGCATTTTGATTGGTTGATTTTAGTTATTGACCCTCTGACTGCCCGAGTCGTGTAATAAATATGTTTTAACCATACCTTGTTTCTAAATGAGGCAAAGCCTATACGGTAAAACCCCTCCACAACAAACACTTTTAAATAGTAACAGTGAAAGTGGCTTTCATAGGGAAGTGGCTATAGTACAGAGATATACTGTACTTGTGTATTACGATACCTGTATTTTTTACTCTCATTTTTTCGTCCAGTTATGATAGAGTATTTCAGTTAAAAAAGAGTTTAAGCAAAGCAAAAAAATGCTAATTATGGACTAATAATCTGAAACACATTATACATCAAAAATTGATGTGAGTCTATCAATTTTGGAATGTTTGCTTGTAGTGAGGCCTTTTTTTGGCTGTTTGAGTGAACTTTTACATATATGTTTCTACACTGTTCATCAAATATTAGTGATTTAGAACTGGAAATTAGAGAGGATATTTTGTTTGTCTGGGGATAATCTAGTTACTATTACTAGTTGTGGACAGGTGGCTTTATGGTTACTCAAGATGCTGTGGAAGGAGTCATGATTAAGAAACTCCATAGCAAATCTAGAAAACTTTGAAATAGGTGTGCCCTGAAAAAAAAAATCAAACAAACAATAAAACAAAAACCAATGAAAACAATAATTCTCATCCTCAGAATTTGCTATACTTTCTGCTGAAATTTTATCAAAAGCCATATCAATGATATTAATATTCTTTGTTCTTATTTTTTCAGATCCTTTTTCCAGAGTGTTTGTGTTCTAGGATATTGTATTCTTCCCTTGGATATAGCACTAACAGTCTGTCGGTTGATTTTAATTACAAAGCAAACACTGGCATTATTTGCTGTCAGATTCATTGTTGTCCTATTAGGATTTGCTTGGTCAACATTTGGTGAGTAAGGTGCTATTGTTATTTTGGAGAAATTATTTCCTCTGTAACTTACTATGTAGGCGTGAGTAGTCCAGTGGTCAGTGCGCTGGACTCTGGGTTAGATGGCCCGGGTTCAAGTCCTGGCTGGGGCTTGACGTTGTGTCCTTAAGCAAGACATTTCACTCACATTGCTTTGTCTTCTCGGATAGGACATAAAGCTGGAGGTCCCGTCTCTTGCACCTATCAATTAGTTAATTTTGGCAGGGGACGTTAAAGAACCCACATCACGAGATTATTGTGATGTGGTCTGGTCTGTTTACTGGGAATGGGGGGAGGGGGGCATCTGTAAAATTTCTTCTTTAATTGTTGTAAACTGCCGCCGGCAGTCTGGAAAAGTCCCTCGCACAGTGTTGTAAAGCACATTAAAGCATTTACGTGGAAATTTGCTATAGAAATTGATCTATATTATTATTATTATTATTATTATTATTATTATTATTAGTGGTACTTTGCCAGTGATCCCTTTAAGTTCCAAGATCTGATTGTTAATTCTCCCCTCTAGCTGCTACACATTTCCCTGTAAGTAAGTTATAGGAATTTGGTTTTGAATCAAGATAACAACTTCTACCTGATAAGTTTTGAATATTCTCATTAACTGTTTGCTGGATGATGTCTAAATATATTAGGGAGAAGTTACATATCAATCATTTCTGGTAGTTTAAGGGTTTTAAGGTCTTTCAGCCCTTTACTTCTTCACATCAGTATGCAAGTTCTCCATACAGTTCCCTTTACATTTCAAGGAGAATTTTTCTTTAGAACAATCAAGAGCTTCTTGAGTTTGTGAGCATTTCCTTAAAAGGTACTAAGTATGCTTGGCTCTCTATAGGAACATCTCTAATGGAGGTTAATGTTCTTGTACAAGAGCATCAGCTTTTTGACAGGGATTGTAGGCGTTAGTGCAAATGTTTTGAACAACAACTTCGTTCTATTTCTGTGTTCCCTTTATTAACTCCACTCTTTTATTGTTTTGGTTCTGTGTTGTTTCATTTTTCTTTTGTCTTTGTTCTCTTTTTTTTTTTTCGCTATCCCTATTTATTTTCCCCCATACTCTGTGAGTGATGAAAGATTTGACCCAAACGAATCAGAATTTCAAAGCAAAACCCAAATGATTTGAGTCCTTGCCACAGTTCTGATGAAAATTTGTTACCCTCCCCATTCATAATATGCATTAATTTTACAAAGTATTAAATAACAACCCATTTCTGCCTAAATTTTAAGAAAACTGAGATTTTTTTTTTCCACTTTTTTGCCACTTTGCATCGCTTTGCAAACTGACCATTCGAACATCAAACTATAAACACGAGTAATAATTATAGAGATCTCTTTGGACCCTGAAAGGTGTTTAACACCTTTGATATGAACTCATCTGTAACGTGTCATTCACCAACACGCCAATATTGTCACGAAATCTTCCTCTTAGAACTACACTGATAGAAATCAAGTTATTCATACAATTTCTTATTACTGGTGCACACAAGTAAATCGCATTCGTTACACTGATTCTGTTCTTGTGGTCACGAAGCCGGCGCCTGTCGATCAGATTGTGGTGCGAGTTGACTGTCTCGATGCGTTTCTTCTGGTTTTTGAATCGCCGGGCACGCTACCTCATCGCAGGCAATATATTCTCTAGAGGGTTCGCTGCAAGGTTTTCCGCCATCGCTTGGCCTTGGATTTGTACATGTCCTTGTTCTGATCCTAGTTCCTTTTCCACACGTTACGGAACATGGTCCGTATTCGGTCCATTCCGTGTAACCGCCGTCGACTGCACATGGATCGCCACATTGGGTATATTCCTCGGCAGGGTCCGTACAAGGCTTTCCACCATTGCTCGGCGGCGGATTTGAGCAGGTCCTCTTTCTAGTCTTAATTCCCTTTCCACACGTGACAGAGCACGGCCCGTACTCACTCCACTGCGTGAATCCGCCATCAACCGGACACTCGTGAGTATTACAGAGTTGTTCTTCCCGCGGTGGTCCTTCGCAGGGTTTTCCTCCGAAAACCGCCGGTGGATTGTTGCATTGCCTAGTTCTAAATTGCTTTCCTCCGCCACACGATCTATCGCATGCCGAAAAACCGCTCCAATCGCTGAATTTTCCGTCGATGGCACATATTTTCAAAAAGCAAGGCTTTTTGTCTTTGTCCGGGCCGAAACGATAACAATCTTTTCCGTATCTCCCAGGAGACGGTTGAGCACAAGTTCGATATCGTGTTTGAAATCCCTCACCGCAGTCTTTCGAGCAGTTACTCCATGCAGACCACTCTGTATAGCCTCCGTCCATAGTGGCCTCAAGAAACGAGTAATATCCACCAAACGTTACACAACACAGAACCACCGAAAGCCCAAGCGTTGGTAGAAGCCTTCTAGAACACATGATCGTGTAATATTTTGATTTTAAGCTCTATTTCCTTACGAACCTTTACATAATAACAACTTTCATCGAGTCCTCGTAACATAGAATTAACCAACCGTGTCATTGTTGGTTCCTTATTGTTATTGGTGAAAAATATGCATTATTCACACGTGGCACGCGACATCTTGTTAAGCATAAATTATTTTCTCCCAAGTTTCTCATCGTTAAAGCATAGTTGGTAGAGGGGACTAACTATGGTTAAAGAGTCGCAATTTTAGCTTCGGTGCGACATTTTCCTTTTCGAAGATAAAAGGTCAAGAGTCTAAGGACTTCATTCCGAAGAATAAGTACGAAACGATAGATCATATGTCAACTTCTAGCGGCAGCGTTGAATAAAAAGTAAATGCGTTGAATAAAAAGTAAATACGTTGTAAAATTCCATGCGAATATTACGTCGTTGCTTAGAGTCCTGCAAGTCAAATACAACTGGAAAATGAAATCATTCTGGTCTATCAGTGTGAAGAGGCTCGGAATTCATAAGCAGCGAGAAGTCCACTTTTTACGGACTGTATTTTTTTTTTCTTTCCATTTATTTATCTCGTTTACGATTAATTTACAATTTTGGTTGTTTCGGTGTTTTCTTCAATAGTAATACAGTATTTTCTCTGATGTTGTTGTCCTTTCGGCGAACGAGTTAGTTGTGCGTGGTTGGGAGGTTGGCCAGAATTCAAGGCTTTACAGAGGTGCAAACGAGCAAGATGATAAACATGTCTCATCTATTTTTATATTTCTCTTTCCTTTACAGCTTCTGTGAAGTTCCTTGGTGACAGCCAGCCGGCTAACAGGAAAGCACTTGCAGTTTATCCAATATTCTTGTTTTACTTTGTCATCAGTTGGATGATTATTTCCCATTCGGGCTGAATACACGAAGCATAATGCTTTCTAACGAGTTGGCAAACCTCCCAGTCGAAGGTAGACAGAGTACCCCCTGCTCTAAGCAGAAGTATTGTAAGAAGTGCCGGAGGGTTTGGGGGCTGTCATGTGGGCAAAGAGTATTTCCTGACACGAGCAAACGAAGGCGAGTAGGAAAAGCTGTGCAAGGTTGTGCAAAGCTGGTTCCGATATGTCGCTCGTTATCTAGAGGGGTGTGACTCTTGTCTTTCTAGTCTCTTTACCGCTATTTGTCACCAGTTCTACGGTGTATTGTTATATTCGTTTGGATTGTCACGCAGTCATATTACTGCAGGATGAACCAACGTAACGCTTACCCAAAGATTTTGCATTAGTTTTGTTTATAACCTTTTCGGTCAGAAACTCGTCTCTTAAAATAATCTTAAGTTATACAAGAAGCATGTTAACTGAACGGTAATATTTGATGTATACACTCAGTATGAAAATTTTTAGGAGTTGCTCCGATGACGATTACTGTCCAGTCTTATCCCTTTGCATTCAATAACAGGAATTTTTGTTTCAAATATGATCATAGTGACTCGTCATGACAGCGTTATTTTATAGAGTAGAAAAAAAGTACTTACGGTGAATTTGAAATCGATATCCCTTTTTTTGTCCTTTGGACAGAGCAAGTGCTTGCGATCGGACTTCTCTCTTTTCTTAGGTACATTTACAAGGTCTATGAAACATTAACGAATTTAGAATGTTAAGAAAATAAAAGAAACCGAACGAAACGAAAAAAACGACAAAAAAAATGTTATGAAATATTTAATCAATTGAGCAAGTCAAACGTTAAGAAACTGTTGGAAGTTGTTTCACGAACAAGAATATTGTGACAATTAAAGAATGAAGATTTTTACTGACTTTAAAAGTACGAAGCCCTATGTAGTGCATAACCGAAATAAAACACTGCTACATTGTTATTCGAGTTATCAGTTGTCATGAGAAAAACGGGCTCCATAAATAGCCGATAGTCATAAAGTTAGCCCAGGCTTCTATCTTTTTTCTCTTGAGGAAAAACAAAGAACTCGGGCAAGCGGCAGAGATCAAGGCTATACAAGAAACAGCCCCCTACCCCCTCCCCCTCCCCCCAGAAATACCTTCAAGATTGGTTTTGGGTGGGGCGGGTAGAGGATTGCTTCAAGACTCCCACAAAGCAGTCACTTGTGTAGACAGGTTCATTCATTGAAAGTGGATATGCCTTCTCCGAACGTTTCCACAATTTCGTTTTAAGTCGTCTCCAAAAAAGGTGATTGATGAGGCCAGAATGTTGTGAGTAAAGTAATGGAATGAACCGTTCTAGCTGCCCATTCCTTATTTCTCTCTTGGATTAGGATTTCTTGGCTTTGGGACGACAAAAGGAAGAATAGGTACCCGATGGGTACACGAGTCGATGGTGCTCTATGGTTTAACACTGGGTCTCAAATACCCTCTTACAAGGCTCAAATATCCTCTTACGAGGCCCATTTCTCTGTAAGTGGACTTTGTTAAGCGCCGCTTTTAGTTGAAAAGGTGGGAGCAATCGAGGGTGCTATGACCAGTGGTACGGTCATGACATGTTACCAACTAGGCATAGCTATATGTAAATTGGTCAATGAATGCTGTGATAAAGGTAGTGATTGTGCAACTAAAATCAACTTTATCTCTTCCCTGAAAGCATCCATATGTAAACGATGCAATCAAACGTAATAGTCAAAGTGGCTGTGGACTCTGAAGGGGTGAAATATTGAGGCCAGTGTATTTCAGTGTAACTTGGTATTTTCAAACTTTTGGTCCACTCCCCGAAAGCCCATCGTCAGTTTTAAATTAAATTTGCTCACTTGACGCAATGGACTGTTCTTCTACCCGCAGGCGAAAGGTCGTGGAATCGACTCCAGGCAATAATTTCGTTGCTATTGTTAACGAGTTCACAAGTTTACACAACAGAATTGTACTTGTATCTTACTTACTTGACTACGAACTTGTCCTTAGCAATAATCGACATTTGCTCGCACACTTGTGCGGGAGATATTTCGAAAGGATGAATATGTGGACGTGTACGAATCATCCAGTTGTTCGGGTACGAAGCGATTCAAACTGGGTACGAATCGTCTGAACTTGGGTACGAATGGACTGGGTCCGAAACGACCGTGAATACGGAACGAGTGGATACCTTTCGGATGCTTCTGGGAATAAATAACCAAATTGAAAATTTTGTGCCGAGCGATGGTTGCTGCCTTTTATTATTGTGACAATAGTTTCCGCTGGTAATTTGGCAATGTTCAGAATTATTTTTTCCGAAAGTAAATTAGTCAAGCCTTGTTCACGTCTTCGCAAGGCTTTTACATACACGATATAATGCACACGAGTATAGAAACGTACAAAAAGGTATATAATCCTTGCACTAACACGATAGGATACAACACAGCAATCTAGTACAATGACTTGACACACTGAGCTGTTGGGTTTTAAAAGAGAGGGATAGTGCATTACCTAAACAGTTCCTGTATCAATGAGGTTAAAAAAGAAAGTAAGACTCCTTTCTCCTTATAACATTGCTTTTGTTATCGTCCACGTCTCTCATTGGAGAAATTAGGTTTCTTTCAAGTCCTTTGGCGTTCATTCCTCGTTGTTTTTTATTAATCTTTGGTTGGCCTTTGAATGTTCTCGTCCTTCTTTCCAATTTTTCTTCAAAATTTGATCCCTTGCGACTCATCAAATTGACAGTGGTTTAGCGTGGTCTGTGCTCTTAGGAGAAAATTTCATAGATTATCTTTTATTTTTAATTATATTACAAAAAATAATGATTTTAATTATGATAATATTAAGCATGAGGAAATTCACGCCCATCATACAAGAAATAAATCTATGTTTCTAAGGTTCGAATAAAAACTAACTGGGGGAAATCTAAGTCGGCTTACATGTTTTTTAATGAATGGAACTCTTAAATGGATCATTGAAGACATCGGTGAATTATAGGATTTTTAAGAAACAATATTTTAATAATATATGACCTTCTCTTCTTTTTGTCCATTAATATTATATTCAGTTTTCATTAATTTATTTCATCTATCTTAATTCTATTCTTTTAATGTATTTAGTTTTTCTACTTCGAATATTTTACAATTATTGTCGTAATTAATTAACTTATTTTTATATGGAGATCCCTCATGAAAACCACCGAAGGGTAATGTGGTTTCCTCCTTAAATAAAGTTTCACTTCACTTCTACTCTTACCGACGACAGCTAAACTGGCCAATCACATCGCGACGCTACTGCCAGTTGTGGAAATATAACTGACGGAGAACAGAATGGGTATAGTTCATGCATTTTAATCCAAATTTGGATTTGTAGCATTTGGTTATTTGCACTTGTTGCAACTGGTTATGGCTGAGCCTTTGTTCAGGATCCCATCATACCATCCTAAGGTCTCGCGAGCTTCAGCGTAAGCAATGAAGAATATGACCACCGCACTTAGTAAATGGATGAACTGAAATACTGCTCAAGTGAAATGTTTCTAAGTTCAATTTCATCTATACTCGAATTTATATTTCTTAAATAAAAACAATGTTTGCACCTCTCAATTGAATTTCCTAATGTCTAAAATCAGCCTTAAAGCCTTTTTAATTGAACGAAACTGGCCCAAACTTATTTTCAAGCAGTCGGAGAACTCATTTGAATTACAAATTATTTTTTAAATCAATTTTCATATTTGCGCTCAGTGTTGCACGTGGAAAGAGCATCGGCGACCTACAAGAAAAGTCGACGTCTTTTCCAGTTTTCTATGGATTCAACGAACACATAATTTCGATCCTATTACCTTGGATATCGACAGTCCTGTTAAAGTCGGCGAATCTTTCTTCTGCTGAATTGAGGGGCTATGAATGAACGTCAAGGATTTGTGATTTCCAATTTTCGGTTTTCGGTTTTCGGCACAACGTTTCTTCAGGTAAATAATCTACGCTTTGATGTATTTTGCTTAGAAGTGTTAAGCTTGTGTTTTTCGTTATAGTTCTTGTAAAATTATTTCTACAGAGTCAAATGTAAGAGGGCAGAGCCTATCATGCATAGCATATTATGAATAGCAGCTGCCATGATAGTTCTTGTTGAACGTGCTTTAACGGCGACGCTATAAATTCGTTGTTGATTAGTGGTAACCTTATCATTTATTTACCTTTTCATATGTGTACTTATTCCTAAATACAATGCGCTGTTATGATTTATGGCTGTATTGTTTTAACATAAGTGTGTTTTAAGCCCTTAACTTCCACGAGCGAAGACAGAATTTCTCCTTGCAATATCAATAGATAAGAATAGAGAAAAATATCAATTAGGGGATTAAAAGTTGATCCAATACCAAATTCTCTGATCTAACATGATAAAAATTGTGTGGCAGACGCAAAGCAGAATTTTAAATGAGATCCGTTTGGGAGTTAAATGGCCAAACAGTCAACGCCCAACCCCAGACGCTGGATCCCCGACTTGTTGTCCACAGGCCGCCCAAGCTCTCTTTGAGAACCACACTGAGGAACACAATTTGCATGTTTATAAGGACTTGTATGGGATTTTCTACAAGATATCCACAAAGATAGTTAAAAGTGAAAATATTAAATAAAAATGGCTTACCTTGTTCCATACTTGTGTTGTTTGCTCCTGGTGTCGTTACTTTACCGATTTCACTTGATTAAAGGCATTTTTTCGAATCATGGTTTTCTACCACATAAAGAGAAGACAAGTGGTAAAATAATGACACCAGGAGCAAACAACACACGTATGGAACAAGGTAAGCCATTTTTATTTAATATTTTCACTTTTAAATATCTCTATGGAGATCTTGTAGAAAATCCCATACAAATCCTTATAAATACATATGATGCACGATGAAATATATGAACAATGAAATATATGAACAATGAAATATATGAACAATGAAATATATGAACTTCATATATTTCATTGTATCTCAAATTCTTATAAATATGCAAATTGTGTTCCTTGTGTGGTTCTCAAAGAGAGCTTGGGCCACCTGTGCTCAGCTGCTTTTCGTATATCGGCTGCTTCGCCACAGATTTTCACGGAGATTCATTTGCACGCTCAGTCAACTATTTATGACTCAATCTTGATGAATGGCATTGTAACTGGCGAATCCGCATGTGACAGGGAAGCGTTTACATTAATTGCTTTCCAGAGAAGATTTAGTGAAAAGAAAAATATCCTTACATCGAAAGAGGACTTTAAGAACTTTGTAGGTTAAACGGTCAAAACAGATTTAAAAGATTGATAAAATTAGAATTCTAGATATCAGGGATAAATAAAATAATTTGGATATATCAACAAAGTTGAAGTGGTAAATTGGCCACCGTAACGATTACAAAAGCTGACGTTTCGAGCGTTAGCCCTTCGCTTCGACGAAGGGCTAACGCTCGAAACGTCAGCTTTTGTAATCGTTACGGTGGCCAACTTACCACTTCAACTTTGTTGATATATCCAAATTATTTCGTTACTCCCACCGACGCAGCCCCAAACAGTTTCTTTCGAAACTATCAACCTTTAGGGATAACTTGAATAAAGACTGAAATACTGATCAAAGCTTCGTTTTAAAGTAGTATGACAAGACGAAAAAATTATTCGTATTTCCCTTCTGCAGCTCTGGTTTTGGTTTGGAGACTAAGGAGTTTGTACAAATGAACAATACAAAATAAGTCAAATCTATGCGAACCGCATCTTCCTTTTTTGGAAAAGAAAGCACTAGCACGGCTCACAACAAGGAAACTGAATAAATATGATTCAGCAGCGACTGGAACTTAAATCTGTTTCAGCAACGCGGATACTTCTCGTTTACATAGCAACGATGTCGCAACGATTGGTGGTTTCAAGTGTCTCGCACTCACGTAGTATTCTAGACTCTCTAGACACGCAACTAATTACGAAAAGAGGGCTACAGGATATTTTTGAAAATTTAGGACATTTAGAGCAAGTTAGAGCAATCTAGCAGAGGTATTTTACACCGCAATCTATCAATACCGAATAAATGCAAGTGTTTCCAGCGTCCACTTCACGACGTTAGCAAAATACCAGGAAAAAATATGTTTTTGTCCTTTAAACCTCAAAAACAACTATTGCTATTATATGATAAAAAATTTTTCGCCCTAATTTCTCATCATTGACTGCTCAGAGAGTGTAGTTTAGAAAGAGGGAGAGAACTTGTCGTCGATTGTTAGCTCGAGTTAAAAAATGCTACATTAGAAAACTTCTTGTCGTAATTGAGACCCAATTGTGTCGTCAGGAAATTTACTACAAAGTGCAATGGACGTGCAAAGTTTTTGTTTGTATTTCACCGAAGCCACTGGTTTTTCTTGAATTTTCGAATTGCCTCCACGTTGTGGTTTCGCTTACAGCGCTCTGTAGACATGAAAATTCAATTGTTAAAACCCCTGGGGCAAAGATCTAACTTTAAGATCTTTACATCAAAGGGAACTTGTAATATTAGCTAGTCGGTTGAGAATTCTCATTAGCTTGAGTTTCGTGATAGACGATCGGGAGGTTTACAATGAGTAGCAATGAACTATTCATTTCCACATACCACTCACTTGCAACTTGAGAGAATGATTCACACAGTTCTAATGCTTGAGAGTGTTTTAATGAAAAAATTTGGATCAGTTGAGTCAGTTAAAAATTCAGTTAAATTATGCGAAAGGTTGGTTTCATAAACATAGACCTGTCATCGTCATGGAGCATGACGACGGCAGGTCTATGTTATTTTGGCATTGTCTATGTGTCTTTAAGTAATCATTCCGGGTAATTGTTCCAAATGTGGTCAGAAAAATTTCCAAATGTTTTCTGTTTTTCAAACTTCTTCAATGATGTCCAAAACGTAGTGGGCCTCGCAAGCATCAAATTTTGCATGTCCAGGGCCTCTCTTGAAACTAATTCTTGTTAGAATTGAATCAGTTAGGTTTTAATGAAGTAGGTTTCCACATGAATTTACGTATATTCCTAGACCGGATGTAAAAGGTATATGCAGCATGCGTTCCTGTTTTGAATATTGGACAAGTTTTTTTGTGATTTTATAATTTCGAGTGACATTAAAGTTTCTTTCGGTCGGCCGTTTTAATCCACGAGTGATTTCTTTGCGTGCGGACACAACAATTCTGTCGTAAATGGCTTTCATACCTTGCTTAATATATATGTCGATGAATCTTTGCCTCAAGGGGTACATTTGCTTAATGTAATCAGTTTCCATAGAGTCAATTCACTGGGACGTGACTGAAGCCGTTGCCGGATTCAATGCTTTTGTAGCTTGCCCAAACATGCCAGTCGATTTAACGCGAACTAGAGAAGGAAGAGTGCAAAAGAACGCATAAAAAATATGCATTAAAGGCAGTTTAGGAAAGCAATTAACATCGTGATACCAATCGTTCATAAATCAGACAGAATTTGCCTCTCGCAAGGCTAACGTTGACGTTTTTTGCTTTCGAACCAATGAAATTTTTAAAAGTTCGCTCTGTAAAATTTGGTATCTTTTCCACAAAATATACCAGAATATTTACACTTCAGAATGAACTTTGGTTAGCATTGCATGTGCTAAAATTAACTACAACTTTTGGAAATGACGAAGTTGTGAATCAACCGGGTTCTTTGCTTATTTGATACTTTTGACGAAATCTCCCTGTAGAAGTTTGAAAGCAGTTGCAAGACAAAATGTTAATTCTGTAAAAAGTGGCTCGTTTAGCAATTCAAATGAAACTGTATTTGAAATGAAAAGAAAGCTTTGTCCGAGCCATTGTTGTCTAAAACATTGCTCGCGCTCCGGTTGTATCGCATTCTTCCTGGTTTACTAGCAGGGGTAATGTCCACTTGGGATTTAAGGCGAATCACTTGCCCCTGATTCGTAATTTACAAACTTTTCTCGCGTTCTCCTAGCATCCCATTTGGGTTATCACATCAGGAAACCGATAGAAAGTGCCGTATATTGCTTTATTAACGTACGGCCATGCATACTTAGCATAAGTTTTTTGGGAGAGCCGTTTTTTTGGTTTCCGCAAAACAACTTGTCATTACGTTGATTCATGCAGAGTTAAACTGTTTCTTAATTACATGCGCATCACGTTTGGTTCACCTTAAGAACTGAATAACCTTGAACGTACATGAGCTCACCATAAGCTCGATACAGGTGGGCATATTGAAAGATATGATAATCATTTTAAGAAATATCCTCTAAAAACAAGAATATCAATACTAGTGTTATTATCATTGGTCTCCTTCTGAAGAGAAGGTCGATAAGAGATTAAGTTTACCCGTTACGTTGAAGACCTTCAACACTATAAATCATTTTTAGTTCTTTGTACCCAGTTTAAAGGCTGAATAAGCTAATGTTGCTTCAACATTTTATTTCGAAGGGTCGACTTTATAAGTAACGTTCACATGATGGACAAGGGATTCTTTCCGTTAACAAAACCTTCGAAGGGTCGTCTCAGTCAACTATGCTAGTGACCTGAGGCTCAGCGTAAAACCTCACAAAAAGCGCGCTTTGTTCCGTTTTTTCCCTGAAAGTCCCTAATTAAAAAACTGTTGAAGGGAATAAAAACTGGTAGGAATTCATTGATTCTGGTTTTCGCATTATCACGTTTTGTCGCAAAATTACCGTCCTCTATTTGTTCAGCTCAAACTTCTGTCCGTCAATGGAAAAAAGTTGCAGATAGTGGAAAAAAGTAGCAGATAATCATTGTAGAGGTGACTTTTCTGCCAAAAAATAGTTAACAGTTAAGAGTAGAAACGGAGAAAACAAAGCAGCGCAACCGACATAATTTGCTTCATAGTAATTAACTCAGTTTTGTGAAGCTGCTTCTGCTATTGTAGTGCTAAGTCGTTTTAGTAAAATTATCAATTATCAAGGAACTTTTCACCTCTTACTTAGTAAACCGATGGGAAACCAAGGGTTGTGTAAGCTCGTGTACCCCAAAATTTAAACTGGAACCATCAATATAGCCATTAACTTGGAAGCTATAAAACCTAATTACATGCGTCATCGTCGAAATATGTGAATGAACTTATACCACAGTGGGTCAATATAGGAATTATGAGATGGGACGCGCATACGAGCGGTGCATGTATAATTTAAAATAATACCGTGTGAAAATGTTCAATTGAGTCTATGTGTCTAATTAATGAACCTAGAATATCTTTAGAAAATTAAGATAGACTGGGAAAATGAGCGATTTCTGGTTGTTGTGGTTAAAATTTCGGGTCGTCAAAATGTCAAGTAAATTATGAAATTCTTAGAGCGATGTTTTGAACAGCTGTTCACAGTGGTTCGCTCATTTGCACAAACAAGTTTGTAGATAATGACAACCATCTAGCGTGATGTTTGCCCGAAAGGATAGCTTCAAAAAAAGTCCTTACATCGGATTTGCTATTTTGGCCAACCAATTTGGTGAAAACTCCTTCATGAATGAAGACTGTGTTTAAGTTGAAATTAGGAAAAAAAATCTCAGATATGTGGATCAGTTGACAGAGCTTTGTAATTCTTTCCACTTGTTTGTTTCCACAAGTTCAAGTTCAAGTTCAAGTTTTTTTATTAATAATATTGTAAGTTAGGTTTTCCATCAACACATATATTGGCTTGAGTGCAACCAAATTGATTTTAGGCGGCCTCTCGTGGATGGTTCTGGGGGTAAACGGGAAAAGCCGTTTTGAAGGTGGAAAACAGATTTGTAAACTGAATGAGAGTTAATGAATCAATGATAAATATAAAATTTTGAACAACCTCTTAAACTTGGAAGAGGCTAGCAAGGTGCTCTTTTCTCGATGAAAAGATTCAGATTCTTTCCCTTTTCCATATGGACTGGTAATTATCACATTTCAACGCCGTTTTACCATCCAAACACTTGTTATTAATACCGTGAAGTGTTTACTTCCTTTATTTAAAGATCGCTATAGAAACAGTTCTAGCAAATGAGTAAAATCATTGTCCCACTCACGGGCGCTTATTAAGCTTTCTCGTCATCGTTTTATGGAAATGTGCGTCCAGCAAGATCTAAATTATGCTTTTGGCTTCGTTTCAGGCGCCAACTGTGTAAGGTTTAACCAACCCCTTAACAACCAGGTCAATGAATTAATGGTCAAAGCAACGAAAATACGGAAAAACAAACTTTGTCGAGTAGTTATGAATACGATTACGTCAGTTCAAAATAATTTTCCGTTTTGAACAACTCGGTTCCTGCCGCGGCCTAATTGCGGAGATAAGGTTAATAATAATAGCGTGACTGGTTAGCTACCTAAATATAGATCAGGCGAATCCATAAGAAAGAGCTGGTGGATATTTTTTTCCGTGTATGTTTAAGCGAATGTTCGTTTACTAGACTAAACCAAAATGTGGATCGTCGGTTCTTTTTTCGTCTTCACAACTTGTACAAGTCTGTTTGGTAAGTCTCTTGTACTGAAGCTTCTTGAAATGAAACTTGAAATTATTACTGTTGCTGTACGCATATGCACAATTTAACTTGGTGATTATTTCTTAGCCCTATTTGGTTAGTGCAACTCGATTGAAATCTAATGTCTCTAGAAAAACTTCAGGTAGGAAAAGACATCTGGAAAGTTACGATATTCATCAGTTAAGCTTCTTGTCATCTCTTTAAAAACTAATTTAGTGGACAACATTCAAATTGTTTAAGGCTACTCATTGTTTGTCATTAAAGCTGATGTTCCATCCTTGAGCAAATGCAGGCTGAAACATTTCCTGCTGCAGTTATTTTGTTATACTTTAAGTTCTAATCTGTGTAAGTTCTCCTGGTAAATTTCTGACATAGTAACTCTGTAAGGGAATGATCTAGCTGCATGCAAATACAGCTAACCTGGTTAGCTAATATTCATTAGATATCATCATTATTTGGGTGGATTGTAGACCTCAAACATAAAACGGCATAAATCTTCCAGCAGATAGTAAACAAACACTTTTCAATTTTTTTCCGTTTTCCTCACTGTTAAAGATGGATTCAGAATTTTTATTTTGTCTTGAAAAATTGAAGATCATGTTCCTTAGGTTTTTAAAATATCGTAATAACTTATTGGCATTCCTTGCTAAGAAAAAGAAATAGGTGAATAAATAAAGAAGAATAAAGTATGATATTAAAAAATTATTGGATGAGGTTTTTGTGATATCCGGAACTGAATCAAGGCCGAAGGCTGAGGCTGATAACACTAACCGAGACTATACTATACTTTCTTTTAGTATTTTCCGAATCTTTATCTTCAAGTAATTTTGTCAATTTCTCGCTGGGTCGATGAAGCTAATCGAAAAGCCGTACTTACTTCGCTGTCCGTGAACTTGACATGGGCCATTGCAGAAACGTAAGAGGACTGGGAAAGAGTGAGGCTGTTTTCCGTTTGTTTGAAAAACTAAGATATTCAAATGAAAGATCAACTAAATTTGAGAGTCTTAAGCAAGAATAGAATTATTTAGTGGAGGAAAATGGCAAAATGACAGCTTTTCAAATATCACCTAAAATAGAGAGTTTGTATGCATTGGGTAGACAGGGCTTAATATTATAAGGGTTTGTATGGAATTTTTGCAACTTTTGCAAGGTTCCAATTTAGACACTTTTCCGCTGAAAACTCTCAAACTTGGCTGGGTAGGTTTTCATTTAGTAACATTTCAGTTGAAGTGTTTAGATTTTCAATGTAATCAATATAAGAAACTCGTCCCAGTCCTCTCAAGTTTCTGCAATGGCCTATGGCTCAACCGGAAATCATGCATTGCGCGCGCAACCTAGGTACAGATTAGTGAATAATCTGTAGGTTGCGCTGTTTCCCAGAATTAACTGTGGGCGTTTAGCCAATGAGAAGACAGATGGTGACTACAATGTATAATAACATGAATAATCAGTGGAGAGTTCTGAGTTAGCAGCCGCAGCCGAAGCCGAAGCCGAAGGCTAAGGCAGATAACACATGCACAGACACGAAGTTTAATAATTCAATATATCATGCGAAAACCAAATTTAATAACTGTTTTATCACACATTCTTTTAAACAATCTGCAAAGTTTGACAACACTACACGGACGAGGGGCTGGAAAACTAGGCAGACTTTGAACTCGACGACATGATGATTCAATAGCTGCTGTAGATACTGGGTTATCATGTCAACCTGGTCCGCTTTTGTATAATGATAGTATGTTCTCGAAAAATCAAAGTTTTCATGCTATGTATATGTTTAATAAACATAACTATACATTCTTTATTTTTATGCTTAGACACGCTTGAGTCATTTGTCTCCTTTATTTGCTATAGACTATTCCAGTGCTAAAATAAGATAGCTAAACAGCGCAAGTTTTGCTATTTCAGGTACGGAAATTCTTGATAAGTACTCATCACAGGATTTCATTCTTATTCATAGCATTAACAAATGCAACGTCGAATGCAACCACAACGATTCCGGCAAGTGCTGATAAGTTTGGTTTGATCTTTGAGCTAAAATATGAGAATAATTTACTGGCATATAAATCCATTGTAGTGACAATATATTGTTAATCTGGTTTTTCCTTTACAGACCGTAGATCTTTGTTCGGCGAGTAATCTTAGGAGGGGAATTACTTTTGCTCTATTTTCTCCTTTATGAAGGGCATTTTTAGGTCAGGCGGGCTGATATCGGTATTGCCAACTACAGTTTTACTAGGTAAAGAGGGAGATATGTGTGAAATTCCAAATTAGGTTTGTCATGTGATTGATCTGGGAACAGTGAAGAGTGTTGAATGCCACTCAGTATGTTATTCACTCTCTCAGTCGCAAAAGAATCTAATTTCAATATCTACATTTAATCGAGCTCGGTTTATCGTTGCTAGTTTTTAAAATAGGTTTTTCAAAAACGATCTCGAAAAATGCCTCTTACTCGCCATTATACGATATTTTGTTCATTAGTAAAAATTTCCACTCTTTTTGTTAATTAAAAGACATTTTCGATGAAACTTCTGCTTGTATGTCTTTTATACTTTATTTATTCATATTTTCCCGAAAGAAGAGATAATATAAGTAAGGGTGTCTACTTTCAACTGATACTAGTTTTTAGAGACGAAACCCGACATTGTTATGCCTTTTAAACACAATGACTTTACTATGACTGTTAGCCCCCGTATCGAGTTAGATTGGGACAAGAAAACAGCCACTTGAGACAGATGAGTTTTCGATGATCATGAACTCAGCTCATTCCATAACAACTAATGTGCAGCTAACGAAGTGACCACTTTCAATTTATTCAAGTTTTGTTACGTGTTTCGCTCGTTGCTGAGTTGTGTGCTTGTGGTAAACACTATTCCGGAAGTGTGCCATTGACTTTGAGAAGTGGCAAACTTATGGTGTCATTTGTTTTCGCTTTCCGAGGATAACATAGGTGCAAGTGTTTAGTAAAATAAGCGCGACTAACTTTATAATTTGGGATTTTGTTGGGGAAGATGTAAGAGAAGACCTACTGAAGGTTTAGGGTAGGTTAAAGAAATATATCCACTTACATCGTTAAGCAACAGTATCAATAATACATACATGTGCCTCTTGGAATCGAAGGCGTTAAAGCTTTTGGTGTTCAATTGGCTACGAGAATTTCAAAAGCCTCTAAGCAACGCGGCTCGACTACCTATTGGATCATTAGTAAGTGAAATCAATCGTCGACAAGAAAAAATATTGGTCACGAGATGATCTTTCAAATACCGAATTTTTTTATAAGGAAGGTATCGCCAAATTATTAACTACAAGCTATTGAAAGCAGTTCTGGATCCTAATCGTTTGGTGCCAATTGTGATTGAAAAAGCGCTTCATTATCGAGTGTTGTAACACGAAAGCTAATCAAGTCCAATTAGCTAATTTAAAAAGAAAAAAAAAAGGACGTAAATACTGTCAGGGAGACAATGAAAACTCACACCAGATGGTGGTGCGATTTTTTTAGACAAACACAGAGCGTAGCATAGCATACGAAACGCACTGAAATTGACATCACTTTTGACTCTCAACGATTATTTCTCCAATGGTTTTTGATGCCTTAGAACTTGAGTGAGCTAAAAAGTTATGAATTACCTCACTTGAACCGCTGTTTGCATCTCTTCTCAGGTCCAGTTGTTTTAGCACAAGAACAGCACCACATAATGCAGTCAGCTGAGTATCGCTTACGAAAAGCTCTACTTTCTTCGTACGACAAAATGATTCGTCCGGTTTTGAGGCCGAAAGATGTTGTCGATGTCACATTCGATGTGCAGTTCCAGGCTCTAAGTGCAGTGGTAAGCGAAGCTTAACCTGATATCTCATGATGTTAAGCAATTTGCAGCAGCTGTTAACATCTTAATGTTATGTGTTAACGGGTAAGTTACATCTGGGACAAAAAAAAAAAAATGAAACAGACAGACAAAAAACAAAAGCAGCAACATCAACCAAAAATGGCTAGTGAATTATTCCGAAGATAAAAAGGAAAATAAATCCAGCTGGTCGAGGGGCCTGTTCTGTCGCACTTCGTCGTAATCGTCGCACTTTGTAATACCTGCAGCACTTCGTAGTAAAATTATTGAATTTTGTAATAACACGTCACACTAAAAAATAAAAAATTTGTCGCACTCTATAATATTTTAAACTGTCATACTTATCTGAAAGTTTGACGGTTATTACAAGTGCGATACAACGTTGATGAATTGTGGGCACAAAACATCTACTTTCACTTAAGTAGTCTACCATCCCCGTGAACCAAATCGCTGCATTCCCAAGCTCAAAGATACATTGAGAATGCATTTCTAAAATTTGATGTTTTCTCTTATAAAGCCTTGCTAAAAACCCAAACGATGAAAATTAATGCCACAAAAAAAATTTGTTTCCTGAGGGAGCAGACTACTCTGACCACCACAAAGACCGATATCATTAGGATTCAATTCTGTCGGTGAGCTTTGAAATAAGGAAACACATTGACAGGTGACTGTCTGTTCGGATGTTTTTGAAGTCAAAGTATGTGTATTTCCCACCATAATCCCTCCTAAAATATCCTTAACTTTTGAATCTGAACTTTTGTCACGCAGGACAACAAACAGCAAGTCATTACAGTTGACACAGTGATCACACAGGTAAGATTGGTCAACATATAGTTCAGTATCAAGAGTTTAACAAAATTCACACGTACTTTTGCTTCGTGCAAAAACGCAGAGCAAGACCAAGGACTAGATTTCAAATGAATGATGACAATCGGGCTCTTTAAGTACTAGAAAAATCCTTTTCTTAAAAACGTTTTGGATTTTTTAATCTTTTCCTTTTATTTCATTTCAAAAAGAATTTGGCGATCAACGCCGGGCAATGTAAGTCATTCTTCCATCTATTTACCCATACCTCCTTGTATTCTTGTCAGTTCAGATTTAACAAATGGTAAACACCACAGCGTACGCTATTGAGTTATGGCTGTACGCGGGAGGTTGCTAAGCACGAAAGAAGCGTAAGAGTCGCTCGAGGCGATAGCCGAGAGCGACTCTAGCTTCTTGAGTGCTTAGCAAACCTCCCAAGTGCATCCATAACTCAATAGTGTACGCTGTGGTGTTTACCATTTGTTTTATAACATAACATTGATACATTGTAGCTAAAGAGTTCCCTTTTATTTAACAAATCTTACGTGACTAGAAAAAACAAGCGCGCGCAGAAAAATAGTCTTTGCATTTGCTCACGTCAGCAGCGTACACCCATGGGAAAATGGGGGACGCTAAATTGACCAATCAGAGCGCGCGCTTTACTTTGGTTATGTTATAATAAATTTTTCGAATCGTTAATTTATGAACTTTTGCTTTCGCTCATTGATGATTCACTCATACCTCCTTATACCCTTGTTCAGATTAAACGTTGGTGATATTTAACAATTATTAGCCGAAGGCGAGGTGAATATCGTCGAATAATCCCCGAGGCGAAGTCGAGGGGATTATTCGACAATATCCACCGAACCTGAGGCGAATAATTGTTTTAGTAGAATTTCAGAGCTGAACAACAGAGAAATTTCTAAAATCATAACATTTTAGTAACATTTATTAACATTCTATTTTAACATTTTGTATAAACCGCGTGGAGCGGTTTATATAGCGTCATATATGGAACCGCTTGACAAATCAGATTGCTGGAAACTCTTTGCTCAGCTCTGAAATTATACTAATATGAGTTATACAGCAAAATTTAACAGAAGTAGTAACTAAAGCCAAGCTGCAGCGCAGGTTTATGAGTTTTTCCAATCTGGTTCGCAGAAATGGGATAATCCCTATCTTCGGTGGGATCCTACCACGTATGACAACATAACGGTGATCCTTGTGGATCCAAAAGAAGTATGGGTTCCCGATATTGTACTTGAAAACAAGTGAGTTGAACTCTTCCACATGTGAATGGCATTTAGTTTACCTGCGGCTGGGTTAATAGTAAGCTGGCTAAACAGTAAGCGATAAACAATTCTCTCGTTCGACAATTCAAATCAGGTGAAATGAGGTTTCTTTGCAGTCCTTTTTCCTGACATGTACATGTGCACTTTTCTACATCTATCTCTTTTCTAAATAAAAGGACTGTATAAAAGTAAAAAAATTCAGTATGGTTAAGGGCGTTGACTATATCCCCGCGATAATAATCAAAATCCACTATCTGCGAGGCTCAGGTCCTATCAGACAAAAATTTATTTGATATTATAATAATTTGTTACATGGCTTGAATTTTGATACATCCTGTCAGCCATGTGTTCTATCAGTATATGGATTAATCGTTTTTTCAGTGTTACAGTGCTTTCCCCTTGTTTCGTTTGCTTGTTATGTTCTGTCTTGTTATTTTAATTTTAAGCACCTTTTATGTAAGGGACTTTCGTTTCTTGGCTAAGATAGAGTACCTTTCCATGCGTGTTTAGGCTTAAATGGTTTTCTTAATCCTCAAACATTCTCTTTCTTCTTATTTCCAGCGCCGATGATGAAGTCGTTCAGGCAGGCCACTTGGAAAAGTTCCGTAGTTGGGTGGTCTTGAACAGTGGTGGAAATAACTTGTGGTTATCTCCAGCGACGTTTAAAAGCACCTGCAAACTAAATGTCCAGTTCTTTCCCTTTGACAAACAGGAGTGCAACATGTTGTTTCGTTCACTAACGGCTGATCGCACTCTTTTAAATATTTACACCAAAGAAATTGACAGTGATGATCCAGATGAAGGTAAGAGTACATTCAACTATTGGTGCAACGGGCTGAAAAGGGGAAACAAATTAGAGAGGTCAGTAATTTCCAGCGAAGTCACCGGGTATTATCTACGAGACTGGAAAGGAGGGAGGCTGAGACCGATGCTCTTTACAACCCTCTTGAGACACTCATCGGCAAAGGATCAAACCTAATACTAATACTAATACTAATGCCTCAGCCTTTTCCATGCTATTTATGCACCGATCAATTCGGAGCTTCAAAATCCCCTCCGGGCAACCTACGGGCATTCGACCGTCGTCCTTGCCCGAAGGGTTGAGAGTTTGAACCTTGCCTAGGTAGGGTAGCGAATATGAACCAGCGGAATCCATGTGCTGTAAGTTTAAACATGGAGGAGTTTAAAGTTAAGGAGTCTCATTCCGCGAGCAAACGGCCTGGAAGAAACATTTACTCATCGTAAAATGATGCTTACGAGGGAAAAATCCAACAGAGGCACCAAAAGCCAATACTTGACTCTGCCAAATTCCACAATATTCTTTGATCATACAAAGAAACGTTAAATAAAAGAATTGCGCATGAGCGGGGGCCTTTGAATGCAATTTTTGGCCTTGGGAGAGGGCAGTAATTTGAACAAACCAATTTTCAAAAGTCTAAAGCCCGCAGTGGGGAAGGGGGTTCCCGGAGGAGATTTTGAAGCTTCCAATTGATCGACGCATTATGAGTTTGATAAGGGAAAATTTTTGGCCACTCATTTTGTATTATTACTCCAAAGCACTAGGGCCGTCTTAAGGGCGCGAAGTTGACGTGGTAACAACTTGACGTTTTCATAGCATAATGATCCTCATGATGGATCACCTTTCAACTTGCCCCTGAAGGGAAAGCCTTTTGCATCCCGTTATTCTTAGATGACGTTCAATAATGTTGGTTGGGGTCACTCTCAGTGATACTGGATCCATCCATGTTACTTCTTTCAGAGCTTAGACTCACCACATCAAACGGTTATTGGTCACTGAGGAGCATTGAGGTCAAGACAGAGGATATTACGAAGCACTTCCGGATATTCAGCGAGGTTAAAGTTTCATTTTCTATTGGTCGCAAACCCTTGTTCTTTGTTCTTTTCTCCATCGTCCCATGCATGATCATTGGCATGCTGGTTCTTGTAAGCTTCTTTATCCCCGTGGAGAGTGGTGAGAGGATTGGATTGTGTGCAACGATTTTGCTGGCAGTTAGCGTTTACCTACTTGTCGTTACTGATCAGCTTCCGGAACAGTCTGATACACTGCCCCTCATTGGTGTTTATTACATTACGATCATGTTTGAAATCGGCCTGGCGCTTGCCGCCACAGTTCTCGTTCTGAGGGTTCACCACGCGACTTCAGAACCACCCCGCATCTTGACTTGTATTACAGGTGAGAAAAGTAGGATAATGACAATATTTTAGCAGGGAGCCCATGGACGTCACCAAAAGGTGTTCTTCAGTGGGGCCCTGAAATAATCAACTCTATCACAATTAAGAGCCAGTTTATAAACGAATGCCCACTTGAGTGACAATAGCAACGAAAATCTTGAGACAAAAGGGCCATTCGACAATAGTGATAGCTATGACATAATTACTGAAAATTTAATTTTGCCAAAGGCTGCTGCAGTACGACAATAACGGTAGTTGTGACATCAATCGTGTGATAACCGTGGCTGCGGGAAGCTGTGAACTTGAAAGCAAAATCGATACGACCATAAATCTATGAGTCTGATATATTGAATATGAAGAATGCCGTTTGGCTAAACCATGTCTTGATTTTTCAGCAATCAACAGGCTCGGTTGCTTCCGCTGCACTCAAAAACCACGACGAAGAGAGGTTCCCCGTTCTCCTGTAATTATAAATTCTAGAATCACAGCAGAAAATAACACGAACAAGGGGGAGAGAAATGATAATCTGGAGTTAGAAGATGTGAAGAAGCAGATACCAGACACACTCAGTCGGGTAAGGAACTCAACAACGAGTGGAATGTCTATCATTCAAGTCGAAGACGAAGAAGAAGCTAACCAGAAAATGTGGAGGGAGATCGCTCGTGCGCTCGACCGAATGTTTTTCTGGTTGTTTTTGGCGCTATTTGTGTCTTCGTCCATTGCAATATACTCGCAAGCAGGACGGCTATCGTCGCTGAATTGAGGCATGCGAGGATTTATACGTTTATTGAGCCTTAATCATAGCTGAATCAAGTTTACTCCTTTTCGTATAACGTCAGTCGAAAGTGTAGCAAATCCTTACATTTACTAGGCTAAAGATCATCTACACTTACTTGTGTGCAATGAAAAAGTATCGAACATGTAAGTCAGAATATTCTCGCCAGTGATTTTATGGCAGTTTGTGGCTTGGTATCGTAAATAACTTTGATTTCGTTGTTTTTGTAGTTTTGTAGTTTGGAATTACAAAGCAGTAACTATTACAAATACTGAAGATAAACGACCTTTATAAAAACAGGATAGCTGACGTAAAGTATACGTTATTCTTAAGATAGAGCGTTGTCACGCGATATAGATGAAAATATATATATGCATGCACATGCAACAAAACCTTTGAGAGGACACGTTGAAGTGGTGCTCAGTACCTATGTTGATAAGTACTGTAAGAACAAACTTGATTGAGATTTGACTGAAATACATGGAAGCTTTGTGATTAGATTTCGTCAACAAATCTACGCAGAGTAAACTGGGGTAAATGTTAGAATCCAGTACTGTAAGTTAAGAAACGGTTGCAAAAATCGTCTGTTTGCTATTTAATTTTTTTTGATTAAACGCAAATAAAACCAAACCATTTAATCTAGTTAATTTTAAAAAGAAATAATTATTCCCCCCCCCCCCTCGATTTCATTGCCGTATAAAATGTAATATAGGAATCTCAAGCTTGACCAGTTTCATTGACATATTTAGAGAGGCTTATAGTGTCAAGAAACACCAATTTAAATCCGCGCGTACGAGAATTGGATCCTTTGGGAAAGAGGCTTGATTGAGAAAAGTAGTTGCTTCAAGATCAGGAAATGCTTGCATTTTTGAGAAATCTGTTGATACCCGACCATTATTGAGGAACAAATAGAAATTACGCAGAAGTGCTTTATTGCCTTCCTCATGTACATAACCAATCTGCCAGGGTGTCTTGGGCAGGCGACTCCGCGTTGATTTACATTAATCTGACTACCTTTGGTAGTGCTTGGAAGGAGTTAAGTGGGCTATGAATGTAGATCTCAAATGCGTTAAGGAGTTGCGCTTGGCCAATAAATTGACCCTTGATGTCACAAAAGCCGATTTCATAAGAATTACCTGGCTCCCATTACAATCTGAGAATCCTTCCATCTCAGCCGTGTGTTAAAATTGATGACAAAAGCCTGAGACAAATTTTGCAGAGTGAGGAGCTTGGTGCTAAAAAATAGATCTTCATCTCTCTTGGAGAAACCACATTAAAAAGGTGACCCAGAAAGTCATTTCAGGAATGGGAGCCTCTAGGCAGGTTCGGGATTTCGTAGACAGAGCCACCCGAGTTAATATCTATAATGCATTATTAGTATAATTTCAGACCTAAGCAAAGAGTTTCCAGCAACCTGATTGGTCGAGCGGTTCCTTATGTGACGTTATATAAGTCGCTCCACGCGGTTTATATAAAATGTTAAAATAAAATGTTAATAAATGTTACTAAAATATTATGATTTTAGAAATTTCTCTGTTGTTCAGCTCTGAAATTCTACTAAAACAATTATTCGCCTCAGGTTCGGTGAATATCGTCGAATAATCCCCTCGACTTCGTCTCGTGGATTATTCGACGATATTCACCGAACCTGAGGCGAATAATTGTTAAATATAACCACATCCAAGCACTGCAGGCTACAAAAGTTGCAAAATATAAATTGGCCACCGTTACGATTATAAAAGCTGACGTTTCGAGCGCTAGCCCTTCGTCGGAGCGAATATGGGAATTGTGGGTTGTGTGTGCTTTTAAAGGCAGAAAAAGGAGCTACGTGATTGGTGGGAACATGGCAACGAATAACACGAATAAATTAGTGGAATGAAAAGCGTTCGTTGATATCTGTGGGATTTAGACTGCCGGTTTGAAAGATGAGCTTTTGTTCAAGAGTTTTCCGGCTTTCCGTGGTACTAAGTGTAAAGTATTTGTTGATATATTCAAATTATAAGCCTGGCATACTCATGATGCTTATAAGCAGTGTTATTTATGTGTCAGAGGCTCTCAGTGCCTGGGGCTGGGAAACCTTAGACACCGGGCAAGGTCCAAAGCTAAAGAAATGTTTGAAGCACTTAACTGGTTGGCTCCAAGTTGTCTTGCTGGCCCAGTCGTACGAGAGAGTGACACTACTCATTATAATCATAGGGAGTCTTCCAACTAAATGCAGTTGCCTTTCCCTTGGACCGGACACATTGATTTCCATACAGCTTGGTGGGTATCAGCTCTTGCATTTGAACCAAAAATGGACCATTCAAGAAAACATCACACATACTTGCATTGACACCTACATCGAAACTCTCAAGAGTTTATGTTGCTACCACTTCTTGCTTGACCGACGTAAAGTCAGAGGTATGTGAAGGCATTCATCATCCATTGATTGAAACAAGAGATTTAGTAAGAGGATACGACGTTACGAATACTCACTACTTGTCCCTTTCACCTTTTTTTTTTTAATTCAAAAGGTCACCCAGCCACACAGCTTCAGCACATCACACTCAATCGGTTTCATTTTAAATTCATCGATAATTTATGCACTAAAGTGTTGCTTTGCGAGTTGAACTCTTTTTCATTTTCAGTGCCTTTTAGGTTCGGCGAAACAATAATATTACAGCCTATTTCGTGAGCGTATGTTCGATAGCTCGTAAATGATAATAAAGTATTTATAAACTGTCTCCTCAACATTTATTACGCGAGACCAACATTTCAATTTTATGTTCAAGTGCAAGACTATCTTTTACCCCTGTCAATGAAACTATTGGTGCAGTTAATCATGATGATAAAAATAGATGTGGCGAGGAAGCCTAAGAGAAGCCACAAGAGCTTTTAATAATAAGCTTTTTCAGTTTGCCGTCTAAAAATAGTTTCACAAAAAAATCCGATCAAACTCCTTCTATTCTAAATTATTCCTATGTTTGAAGCGAAAATCGAAAGTAAGGGCTTGGAGAGAGCTAAAAAACTCTCTTATAGTAGTTAAACGAAAGGGGAAGCAAAAGAGCCCGAACTTTTCTTTTCATCAGAAGGCATAAGATTCGCCAGTGAAAACATATTCACTCTTGAACCCGGCATTAAGAAGACTGGCTTTGAGTAAAAACATAAATTTGCCTTTTGAGGATGTTATCAATATTTGATATTTTAAAAAGACGCCTAAGGATTGCGCCCTCCCCGATCTTTCTGAGTATAATCCTTGACCTATCAACCTTTCGTAAATTTCTTTATGCCTGCAGACAGAAAGAGAGTGAGGATTGGACTACCTATTAAGAAATAATTTGGATATACCAACAAAGTTGAAATGGTAAATTTGCCACCGTAACGATTACAAAAGCTGACGTTTCGAGCGTTAGCCCTTCGTCGGAGTGAATAGAGGAATTGTGGGTTGTGTGTTCTTTTGAAGGCAGAAAATGGAGCTACGTTATTGGTGGGAACATGGCAACGAGAAAAACACGAATAAATTAGTGGAATGAAAAGCGTTCGTTAATCCCTGTGGGATTTAGACTGCCGGTTTGCCAGATGAGCTTCTGTTCAAGAGTTTTACAGCTTTCCGTGCTGCCTAAGTGTAAGGAAAGACCACAGATTGTCATATGTTGCTTAGAATGATTAGGTAAATTAAAGTGTCTAGCGACTGGTTTCGATGTGTCCTTGTCATTCGAATTCTTTTCCATGTCGCGAAGGTGTTCTCGGAATCGGTCACCTCCCGGTTAACCACCTCCCGGTTAGCTCAATGGATAGAGCGCTGGACTGATGTGCGGGATGTCCAAAAAACATTGAGAAAAAAAGTATTCCTTCATTTGTAAGGCTCTCCCAAAAAGTTGCCTAATATATCAAATTTTTGTGCAAGCTAAGGAGTAACATGTTGACAATCACGGCAAGTTGTTCGATCCTTTTGACTATTAAAATATATATTTATACCTTTTCTCGTTTTTGCTCATGCTTTCTTTATTTTAGTACCTATCTTTTTTTGGGTACTGTTCGTGATTCACTCTATTCGTGGTAATGCTCTCACGGACAGAACGGCTGTCTTTGTTTGTGATCAAAACTGGTAGTAGCTATTATTTTTCCTTTCGGTAATTAGGGTTCTCGAGTCTCGGTTAGTCAGCAATAAAAAACAAAACAAACTCACAGATTTTCGAGTTTGTTCAGCTGGGATCTCAAGCAATCTTTCACATCCTATTAAAGGCCATCCTTGTTCCACCTTGGTTGCACTTTACTACCGTCTTCCCGGGCTAATCAATTTTCTATCGTGTAGATATAATCATTCTTCAGCTATTTATCAGCTAAGTTTGTTATTTTCAATTCATGTTAATTAAGATTTTTTTCCTTTGGACATTCTTTTAAAATGTGTTATTTTAATTACCACTTTGGTGGCTATATATCTAGCTGAGCAAACTTAAGTATCATTTTTGTTCGAGGATGAAAATGACTCAAACATCGTCACTTGACTCCTCTGTCAAACAGAGGGTACTAGAGAGTGACAATACGCACGACTGAGTTAGCAGAACTGCCACTTGAATGTTCCAGTCAAAACAACTTAAAATGCTACGTCAGGGTTTATTGATTTCGTGCAAAAATTTTGCCACAGATTTCAAGTCCGTTAAATGCAATCCTATTTAATTGTTTGCATACCCAGTCACCTTTTTCCTTCATAGAGCATTTTTGCCAATTTGAATTTCTTTCTTCGCTTAATCAGTATTTTGAAGTCTTTCGTGAAAAAGGTAATTTTTTGACAGGTGTAACAATGAACTTACTAGAGTCAATCAAGCTGCCTTTTTACTCAGCTACAGCATCATTGAAAACTCCGGATTTACTTAATTCAGCCCAACTATTAAATGAGATTCTGGTTCAGCCTATTATTAATTGGCTGATTTATAGCGACATTTGGAATAAAAAGGACTTTCCAGAATTTTAAAAAAATCCCACACATTTTGTAGGCGATTACACGTCATTGCCTGGGAATGGGGTACTCGAAGGCTAACGCAGAAATGTCTCGCAGTTACACGCCAGTTTTCAACGTCCGTCTCTGTCGTTTGTCCAGCAGTCTTATTTTACTTTTGTCACGCAATACAGATGGGGAAAATAACAATAATAAAAGAAAAATCAAACTATTTTACACTTCAATAATTGACTAATCTCGGATAAGTGCTAATCGACTTGGCGTGCAGAAGATGCCATATCCATCGCACCATCCAACAAATGAAGAAAGAATGTTTATGAGGCCTTTCTAAAGAAGATATGGCATGATAAAGAACGATGTTTGCAAACATAGTAGCAAAAGTCTTCAACTGGATAGATTCTCAGATTGAGAGCGCAACGACCTCTATTTTAAATCACTTTAGTTGCAACAATAAATTTCCATATTTTTAACAAGAATGTGCCTTGTGGCTTGAAAGAATGTCAACACAATGGTTGTGGAAAGGTGCACGAGTTTTCAAGAACATTTACATCAAATGTTTAGTTCTAGAGAGCTGCAAGCCCAGATTCTTTTAGCCTGCCCAGTATACAATTTATGGGCTCCTAGTTGCAGCCAAAAGATTGTAGCTTAGACATGGTGACAAATCGAGTGACCTAACCATGGTTTGAACTGCAAATATCCCTGGGAGTATAGGAAAAACATCTCGATTGCTGACTACGCTGGACAGCATCTTTATTTTCTCGTGCCCCGTGAAGATTTACGGTACGTCCGGAATGAGGAAAATTAACCATAACGAGATAAACGGAAATTAAGGTCATCCTTTAGACACTTATATTCGTAATCGTTGTTTGAAGAATCCTCCATAAATACGCTGAGTTGCAGCACCACGTAAACATTACATCACTTCATTTACTACGAAGTTGTTAAGGTCAGTTCTCCGTGCTGTGCGCCGTGGAGTAAATCTAGTTACGTGGATGTCAACCGACTGCCCAGCCAAGGTTAATTCTAATGTAAGTCGTTTCGCGTTTGACATACACACTTAAACATCACATGATGCGAATATTAATTGTAACAGGTGAAATTTTGATGGGTTTTAACTTAAAACTTAAATTATTTTCTCTCCTTGGAGCAATTTCGACTACTCTTACCTCCATTATGACGTAATTTAGAACTTATTATAAATAGGTCACCCATTTTAAGCTAAACAACTTATTTTGTATTTTGGATCTATCCAAACCATTAAGCTCGATAAATAAGAAACGTATTGCAAAGAAGCTTTGAAATGCCGTGCTTCTAGAAACTACCTCTGAGAGAAAAGAGGATTGCATAGTCCCTTAAAATCACGTTTCCATTGTTACAATCATGTAAAAAAAAAATTGGATGGTTTTAAGGAATTTTAACAGAATTTTGGCCACGATTCAAGTATGAAAAATAAAATACAAACAAATTCAAAAAGGCACAACAGAAGGAATTCTTCTTACTTGTTAAATCAATCGTCTTGTGACCAGGTCGGGTCGCAAAGAAGAAATGTAACAATACATAATAAATTATGAAGAAAATTATACGAGTCCAGACATGAAATACGCTGCTTAGTAATGGTGACATCATGATCGAGAATGAAGTTATAAAAGAGTAAGCTGGGAATAGAGACTACTCGATATTGTGAGTAGTTTCTCTAACAAATGCTACTTGACGTTAACAGCTGAGATTGATCAAGTTCAAAACAGCCAGCAAATATGACAAACAAAAATTATCACGAGAAAAACAAGGTTGGCACGGTAGCATTAAGTGCTGGGCGACTGGACTGGCTGCCGGCCGGTTTCTACGCATTCATTTAATTTCAAAACAACAGTGGCACAGATTCAAAAGAGCCATACACGATGATAATTCGATTCTCTGACCTTCGAGTAGAGAATAACAAGTAAAACTGAAAACAGCGAGTATTCAAACGAAAAATGTGTTTTGGTGAAACAGCTCAACGACTTTCGTCTCGGGTAAGTGAACATCTGGTGAATCTACATGTTTCTTCGCTTGAGTTGTTAAAATGATATGGCAAATTAACCGCTTTTGTAAATCTACTTAAAAGAGTCAAGATTTCCATCTATATCATTGTGTTACGTATTGTTAAAAACAATCCCTTTCCTATTACGCTCTAAGACAGCGCTTATATAGAAACCGAGATCCGCACAGTGAAACGAAGAAATGTTGTCAAAGTGCTGCGTAGACATGTTTGATATTACACGCTCCATAAAGCCCTTCACTTGAGAATGAGACATTTTATTATTTAAGAGATCTGTTAATAGCTAGACGTCACTACACAGGAAATAGGACAATCAACGATGACGGCGCCCGCCCTCAAGACAAGACGGCGCGAGAATCAAGGTGGCTGAGTTGTAAACAGCCTTGTTATATGTTTCGTCATTCCTAATGCACTGTGATTTCTAACCGCAAAATCATCACCAACAATCCTGAAGTCGAGATATCGTCGCTTAAAGAGCTCTCTGCAGCAAAAAAACGGAACTTAACTTTCAGTTTATTCCATAAAAATCGCTGCAATAGCTTCGAAGTCGTAGCCCAGTTTCGCTCGAGGCAAACATCGATAGATACATTTCTTAACGCCAAGGAACCAACCTTAAGTGTCGTTTGTCTGTGAGCCTAAAGAAAACACTTAATACTTTTAAAATTGTTAAGATTCCCTCACGTGAGCTCAAGCTCAATTATCTAGCTTTACCTGTGTGTATGTCTCTTCAGTCCCCGCCCCCAAGAACGCCCACGTAAAAAAATTCCCTTGTAACTCGGTTTGCCAATGTTGGTCCACCATTAGCGCTTTGGTCGGCTGCCGAAGTAAAGATCGCACTCTAACTAAATACGTTTTCGGCATAGGAACTGTTTAATCGATCAATCTTAAAGTTTCTTTATCAATCTGCTTAATTATCAGTTTTTTTTTTCAACTGGTAATTTCTACACATTTTGATGACGTTTGTGTTACATGTCTACTTCTTGCTCATGCAGACGACATCACAACTTCTTGGGGGGAAACATCGCGATGACACTGTTCAGTTTAACTATTTGAAATAATTTTTAAGCTGTAGCAGCACTTTTTGAACTTTGAATAATTGCACAAGTCATCATGAATAAACAAGTTGCTCTCAAAAGCAGATGTTTCAATATAAGCAACGATCAAATGCGAGAAGCCTAGAGAAAACATTCGTGGCTTCTTCGGGATCCTAACCCGTGACCTTCGCGATACCAGTGAGATGCTACATGGGTGAGATGCATGCAAGCATAATTCTGTTATCCAGGTAAATAGTAACTCCTGATTAATAACGTCTCTAAACGTTTACAGTTTCTAAGTGATTTGTCACTCATCGTAAATTTCGAGCTTACTCTTTCCACAGAAATTTCGATTTAATAATACAATGTTCGACAGTGTCCAAAAATTCTTCCGCGTGATATTTCGAATTTATTGTGAGCTGCCAAATTACCTTGGGGAAGGTCACATAATTTTCGGTTTGGCGTGGGAGATTAAACACCAAAATAGATAAATCTAATCTAAAAGTAAACAAGGTAATCAAGTTTGTCGCGGATATTTTTAGAGTGGAAACGAAAACAAGAAAAATCTAAGCAAAATTTTTCTGGATGAACGAACCGTCATGAATCTCGTTTAAGATACTATTCACTCAATATAATTACAGACATCGATCCAAGACAGACCCATTAGTTATTAACCTTGTGTCGTACATTTTAAATTGCTATGCAAGACAGAAAAGTGCCGAATATATACCTCAGAGTTGCTGTTATTAACTGGGACCTTAGTCCAGTTTGACTTTTAAGGTTACGTAACAAGAATTTGAGCTTGCATTTTTTAACGTGAGAGGTAAATTTTCGATGACAAGATATTAATGGCAGATCGACTGCGCTAATGACTACATCGTTGACATCCAGTAATGCCAATCCCCTTAGAATAGAAGCCTCCGGCGAGGTTTACATCTTAAGCGTCAAATTATAATGAAAAGTCTTGCAGAATGGATAGGGCACTATTTAAAACGCAGTCCAGAATGGAGACGGAAAAAGTGCCCGACTAAGATTACAGAAAAAAAGATTAAAACAAGAAAGAAAAAAAAACGTGTGATCTGGTATCGGTTTCCACGCAAACAATATATTTAATCATTTGTGATGGCTCTGCCTCACACGAGAAAAACACAAATAAACCGTTCAACACTTATAAGGTGTTACCCCATAACAGTTCTCGATAAATCTTCACGAGCAGCGAGTTTTTTGTACTTGGAAAATCTTTGAGCTTCTTCAAGTGAAAAGTAAGCTCAGACTTTTTTTTTATGATTTTATCGGTTGTGGTATTGTTCAGGGCACACCATCTTGACGATATGGCTGTAGTGGTCATGGCGTCAGAATATCAACGTCAACATAGATAGACAAACATAGAACATCAACCAGCATATCGAACTTTCGAGAACTAGTCGCATACAAGATCACCTGAAATAGGGCAAAATGGTTCCTTGATGGCGATTCTACGCTGTTAGGTTTCAAGAGCGAACTAAGGACGTTTACACTTCATTCTCAGGTCTGAGTGATGATCTTTTCAGTTGCAAGTAAAGCAATTCAGTAACTCAAAATAGCCTAATAAAGTATTTCAAACAAAAATTATGGAAAAAAAAAAACAAACAAAGAATAATACATAAATAATTCAAAACAAAGAAACAAACAAACAACTAGAGTGAGATACCTATCTAACGCGATTTAATTTCCATTCCCGATAACAGATAAGGCCGGTCATATAGATACTTCCCAACATGATATCATATTCGCCGCACCGATACCACGCGAGCCATATTACTTACAGAGATAATGTGACTATTAACCAAGTGTTTTTTTCTTTTTACCAATCATAATGACAGTGACTCACCGTAAAACTGCTCAGCGCTTAAGCCGAGAAAATCTCTCTGGGATGAAAGTGCCTCTAGCCCATCTCCTAAACCCACAACCAACTCGTGAAGAAAGCTTCAGAGTTCGGGGTTGCGATTTCTGTAAATTTACACCTCTAAATAAAATCTTCAGTTTCACCTTAAAAATTAAAGGCTAAAAAAAAACATGTTATGAAATATGGATTTCGAAACATGGGCACTTTAAATATTTTATGGCGCATAGTAAGCTGCAATTTTAAAACAGTTAAGAGGTAAGAAGTAAATGCAGAGAAAAGGTATAGACTTAAAAGGAACGAGAATGGTTTTTCACCACAAAGCACTGAGACGTCAATTTAGTGCGCGAGTAACGCAAATTACACCTCGATACCACAAACAGAATGAGGCTATACTGTCAGTGATCAAGAAGAACATAATAAAGTTTAACGGCAGTGAGATAAATGACAAAAAAGTGGAAGCTTTAGGATAGCATTTCTCAATGGCAATGTCTTTGGGTTTTAAAGGTGGCACCGCGCATTGCTTACGGATTGTTTTAATAATATTGTTGATAATGGACATGGGATGTATACGTGATGTATTTCCTTTACCTGATATAAAGACATTTCTATAATCCTTCCTTGGTGAGAATACTCTACTGATAAAAAGAACTTTCTTACTGTTGCAGTATCGGACGTATACCGGCCATCTTTTTCCTCTTTTAAAGTCTATAGAGGTAGTGAAATGAATGGATATAATGTTTGAAAATGGGAGCTTATTAAAGATCTAGCTCAGAACCTTCCTAGGCTTCGTCACGTTTTTTTTTTTTTTTTTCAAGCCAGGCTGAATTGGGATCTATGTGCAATCTTAAGTCTCACCATGCAAGATCATTTACATGTGAAATTGAACCAATTTAAATCTGATATCGAAATAGTTTTTTTTATAAACTTTCAAGTAACAAAATCTTTGAATAATCTTTGTAAATTGTTAGAAATAACTTCCAAATCACAAAAAGCGCTCTCGAATTCTTTTTCACGTGGATTTGTTGATCACACCAACAAAATTTCAGTTGTTTCATTTCGAGACAAACCTGATTGAGGTTTTCAAAACAATTGCTATACGCTGCTGTATTAATTTCAGCTCACCGGTCGCAGATTAGCTTACACAGCACCGTTTCTTTCATTTGAGCATGGTCCACTCTGTGGAGAGACTCGGATTAATCCGTTGGAGCCCAGTCGCGTTGTCTACCAACCCACGGAGATTTAGCATAAACGCAAGGGTTACTGAGAATTGTCGGAAAATCGGCCAAAGGGTTCTGACGTAGAACAAAGTTTCCGCCGATGCTGGGTCTCCCATTTGTTCAACAATGGTTTAACGAAGAGCCTTTATTGTAATCATTTCATAAGTTCGAAACACGCCACGCTGTAACTGGTAAAGGGGCCGACAGCGGATGAACTTCAGAGTTAACGAATGGCCCCACAAACCACAACTTTTACCTCTCTCGGCTTACACGAAGTTCACTGAATTTATCTTCATAGGGCTTTCGTGAACTTCTTGTATCACCAGCTCATCGTAACGGATTTCATTTAAATGGTATGGTTCCATTAATGCTGTCCTTTTTAGTACGATGATATAATGATAATGTTTGTAACTTAGGTCTATTCATCGGAGTAACCAATTTGTGTCATTGACTTCATAAAGTGGTAAGCGTGATAACACGTCATAATCCGTTTGAGGGATTCTCTGACGGTATATAATGACAGAAAAGAGTGCAAAACGAAAGAAAACACCTTGATCTTATTCTCTGGCCATAAAAGTAGCGCTAAAATTTGAAAAAACAATTTTTAATTCAAATTCTTCGAACAAGAGGACTACTACTTTTGTCAGCAGAGATTCGTTTCCAATTTCACTCGTTTCTTCCTATCTTTTGTTTTTGTTTTTTTGTTTCTCGACTCGATGATACAGTATGTTAGAAAAACAGATATAGACCTCAACTTTAGAAGAGAAGTAACTCGACAAGATCAATGACAAAGTTACTTATCGGTGAAGGCATTGTTATTCCAATCAATACAACTTCTGCTTTGGCATGTCATTTTATTTCAAGAGTTAAATTCAGTTCATCTTCTCAGCAAATGTCGGAAAGGAACTGGTAAATTTCGCATAACGACTTTAAGTTGCAGCCCCAAGCCTCTCAATGACACAGCCACGAAATTTGCAAACCGCGCATCATGCGATGTGTGATAGTTAAAAGAAAAACAAAAGGCGGAGAATTTAATGTGTGACTGATGTGTGTTTTTATCCTAATTTTTGATATCTTACCTCTCGTTCAATAGAAGAAGTTATCTCTACCAAAGCAAGCAAGTAGTAGATTTACAATTCTGATTAAAGGTTGAATTGCTCACACTTAATTTGATCAGCTGACTAATGTTCGAACACCAGCTTACCCCAAGTCATTATTTCAGATATCGGCATGGCAACAAGTTATGGTTGCATGCTAAACTAAATAATTTAGTTGGTGTCATTTATCGGACATTAGTTCTTCGTTATAACTTTTTCTAGGCTAAGTGAGTTTGTGAAAAAATTACATCTGAGGCATGCAATCTTGGTCATCCGTATTGTAGAATAAATAACCAACCTTGGTTTATGCTACCATAGATCATTTCTGACCAACGTGCGCGTGAATTTAAACAATTCTAACTAACCCAAAAGCGATTTCGATGCTACGTTTAGTTCTCTGCAAAGACGGTTTTTGCAAGGGAAGGGTTAGTGGAGGTGGAGTTCGCCGGGCAAAGTAGTATGCAAAATAACAAAATCTTTCGCGACAATAAGACGTACACTTCACTCTGACCTGCAACAAATGGAGGACTTATCCCGACGAAAAATTCATTTTGTTTCCCAAGCGTTACTGAGCCAGTTCACAAGCGGCAGATGGCTGTCACAAAGCAAACTAATGATGTGATAAGCGGCCATTTTAAGATCGAAAACAAAGCAAACACCACTATGGGCAAAATACAACTAAGGAAGAAGCACAATTCAGGGGTTTGCGTTACAAAACGTTCAAAGAGACCGCGTGTTTTGGCGGCGAACGTTTGAGTCTAGACGGTCGTACAAAGCAATGTTATTATACGAGGTGCTAAAGGGTACGTTTCCGGATCGCATTTGCCGCATGTTTCTTCAAATCTTTTTTAAAAGCAATTTTATGCCACTTAATTAGCGAGATTTACAAATGATGAATGGTTCGAACGTCCCATCTCTGTTTTTCTTTCTCTCTATCAATTACTTTGGTTTTGTTGTTTCAGCAGACATACTTTTGCGTAATGTCGCATTTTTCTTTTTCAAAAACTGGCGGCTTCGTTATCACAATATATATAAGATGCACTTGAAAGACAAAACGAAATCAACTGTCCATCGTTCACCTGAGAAAAGTGAGTTAAGGTCCATAGATGATTTGTGTTTTTCTTAAGATAATATAATCAGATTACTCTCGAGAAAAGTGGCTCAACTGTTGTCTTCTTGGCTTGTTTTTCTTTCAGTGATGAGGGTTATAAAACAAAAACAAAGCTGACAGCAGAAGGAAACTTCTAAAGGGCTCCTGACTGGACCATGCTTGAGTGGGTGAGTGAATAAATGAGAGAGCGGCTTTTGTTTATCGGAATGATAACGCGCTTGAACACGGGCTCACCACTATGATTATAAAACCACAGTACCACGTACTACTTTGAACTTAATCTTAATCAAACACATATTCCAAAAACCCTGGTTAAGGTGGGATCAGCTTGAAAAGACTGAAGATCCAACTCTGCTTTTTTTACGAAAATTAATGATTTCATCCGGTCGTAGTGTATCTACCAAACCACGTTTCTACTACTCCCGGACAATCAAAATCGCATGAAAATAAAGCCGTGGAAAAGGTAATGCATGACAATACATAAATTGTGGAAAAAGTCATTTCAAATGTTAAATGCGCACATGAGAAACCGTAGTCAAGCCGTAGTGTTTTGTAAGTTATCGTGCGGTTGCACGTAATTTAACCACTCACTCACCAAATGCCCAAAACTTTAAGTGTTTTTATGACAAAGAAGGCGGCTAAGCCAAGCGAAACCTCACGGAAAGGGAAATTAGCTTCACCAATGCATGACTTTCATCTATAGGAATTAATTCCTAAACAAAGTAAATACGTCATGCTTGCGATTGTACCGTCAAGTAAGAGTTGATTGTGCTGAGCCAAAAATATCAGCCGGATTCTTACTCATTGGGCCATAGGGCATAAAACGGAGGAACAGTGGACCAACGTTGATTATTCACTAGGTTGGCTTGAAAATTCCAAGAATAGTTTGGGAATTAACCGCAGTCTTTCCTATCAACAAAGCACACACGAAACTAAGCTACAGCCAAAATTAAAAGCATAGCTGGCGCTAAGCCGTTATTAACTCGAAGCAGTCTTAAGTACACGAAGCGATTTTAGACATTCAATAATTTGTAATGTACTTGGATTAAACCCTGTGAAAAGACTAAGTGATCTTAATTAACGTTTCCACTGAGTCAAACTATTTTCAGTTAGGATGAAAAAAAAAAAAATACGGTGTAGAACAACACTGGTCATTTTATCAAGATTTCCAATGGATTCATGCTTGTTCACAAACTTTGATCTTTTCAACAAACGTGCTATCTTCGCATCGCTGTCTAAGGCTACTAGTCACTTTCGTCAAACTTTATTGCGCCGTCATTGCCATAGAGACAACATGGTATTTTTAGCAGTCTCTCGAGAGCAATTACCTTCGTCAGAACACGGACGCCTAGTAATTTATGCATAGTTTAGGATCAAGGACTTCGTATGATTGAATCAACAAAGAGTACACTTAAGTGCCGCGGAAATGTGCACAAAATCACTCCTTTGGAGAAAGGTTGACAAATTCAGGGGAAGGTAACCATAAATTTCAGTGGATAAAAGACTTTTCAAGGACCTGCATTCGTTCTCTTCTTCCGCTGTTTTCACTTAGAATAAAATACCTTTAATAATTTCAAAACAATGAGATTAGGGCGGCCCGGAAGTTAGAAATAAGTTTCATTTGGACTGTTTTCTACGAGCTGACTCAGAAAAATACTTTCTGTGTGCAAAAAGAGCACAGCTCCTAAGGGGAACAGAAAAGATTATCGGGGCTTTTCGTCTGAGCGAAATGCAAACAGTTAGAATACTATAATCAATAGCAGTAATTCACTCTTTTTGTTTCCCCAAGTGAAAGGCTCCATTTTACTCCAGAGTAAGGGCGCTCGGTGTTCGGCCAATAACTTAAGATTAACAATCAACGCAACCTGAAATTTAGCAAAATTCTCCAATATCTGACGCGCACATGTGCAAAGAGCACCTCCTCAAGCCGCGGAAGTCGCTAAATACACTTCTACGTTCTTCGGTGACTTAGGGCTCTTTTGTTCATTTGCCGAAAAAGACCAGATAAGACGAGCAAAGAATTCCAATTATTTCAAACGGCTCGTTCTTTTCTTTAACCAAAAGGTTCCGTAAAAAGTTATCCGAATCAAATGCCTGTCATCTCATCACCCAACATTTAGCCTTAACGAGTGTTTGCTATTTTCCGCGTTTGTATAAACTTTGGCCACAAATAAGGCAGTATTAGGCTGCTAGATGGATCAGTCACATGGGCCCAACATGTCAAATGAGACATCGGTTTTTTAGACAGTTTTCTTACCGCACACTGGAGCAATTATTCGCAGCTAACAATATCACATCAGACTGGACTGTGGCAAAACGGGTACAAAACTAGTTAACAATGAATCGAATCTCTGCTGTGACGGATCGAATATATTAAAAGCATTCTCGTAAAAAGACCAAAGCGTAGATATGTCGTAAAACAATAATGACATCCCCAACGCGTAAATTGTGGTCTCATTTTCCAATGCGAGTAGATGGGAAAGGAGTACTACGCGACGGAGACGGTTACGAGAATGGTAAGAAGTTTTACTAAAAGACGTAACCGTCCTCTGGTTTCCAGCGCCGTTCCCTAAATAACGACCTCTTTCTTTCTTTTTGTCTTTAATCCAATCTGTACATTTTAGGGTTTTATAAGTCTTATCACCAATTTTCGCGCGAAGGTGGTAACATAACGATTTTTATCAGTTTGCTTAAATTATTAACAAGTCTTAATAATCTCTTGTCTATTTTCTGTATATATCTAGGTAACGTTTGCACCCATCATTTGTCTGCTTATTTGTTCATCAGTGGCCTTGCCGTCACAGCAAGCTGTTAACGCTAGCAACGACAATTTTAAGCAGCAGACTCAAGCAACAAAAAACCAGCGAGAGGAACTAGTGCCGAAAACCACAAGAGTGTACAAAATGGGCATTCTCAAGGTACCCACAAACACAAGGCTGGTTCGACTTTACAACAAAAATGGATATTTTCTGAAAATCTCTACTGCAGGAAGACTTCGAGGAACAAGGAGAATCGACAATCCAAACAGTAGGTACACATTAATGAGGCAAATCGTGTAAAGCGAGACCTGCTCCTTTGTGCGAATATTTGTTCGATTACTCGCAATGTTTTGGTTCTGCGATTTCCATACTAATTATCTCCACGCACGATCAAAACATTTGCTTTTAACGACAGTAAGTTTTCTTAAGCCTATCACACTGGAAAGCAAACAAAACCCCCGCATCGCCAGACGATTCTTAGCGGTGCGAAGTAGTTTAGGTTTGTTCAGTGTAAACTTGACTTTCATTATGCGGTTAACAAGTTATCGAGTTGTGCCATCTTTCCACCTTACTTGGCTAGAGCCAACGAAGTCTAGCGTCATCAAATTCCTAAACACTCACTGCAATATAACGACCACATATCGTGGATATAACCACAGCAGAAGAGGAAAAAATTTGTAGACGACCCCCAAAAAGTCGATCAGTCATTTTCTACCGGAAAGTAAAACCACTTTCCTTGTCAAGAATAAACGATAAAGGATCGTGTGGGTGCTCATTTCTTTAGAGTCTGATCCACTTAACATGACAATAGAAGAGGCTTCTCGAAAAGACACTGAAAGTTAACCAATTTCAAGAATGGAGTGCGTAGATGATAACCATCGAAGTCTTCATGGCTATCGTTTAAGAGTTTATCTCATATTGAGGTCAAGATTAAAGGATAAATGATGTAGAGGTTTACAAACGAGCGAAACAACGGAAGGCAGAAAGTCTAGGATAACACTTGTAATCTTGTTAGCCAAACATAACTAGACTTTGGGAAGTAACTCAATAAATTATGCAGCCTCGGCGAAGTAAACGACTATGGATTCCGAGTTACTTGACAGATAATTTAAAAAGTCGTTTAAGGGGGCAAATCGCACAACTAGTGAGCTTTGACATATTGAAAAATGACATCTATTAATTCATTTATTTAAAGAGAAACAAATTGAACCGCAGTTATCGTAAAATACATTCGTTAATTAAACCATTACCCATCATGTGAGTAATTTTCACTAATTGTCTGTGAAATTGATGTCTGACGCTTGCGATCGAAGCAGAAATAACATACAAAATCGGCAGTGACTGAAACGGCTCGCAAAAAAAAAGAAAAGAGAGAGAGAGAGAGAGAATGGAACGTTGACTATTTCGCTTCCGTGAATTATCGAATGCGAAGTTAGCTCTTTCATCTCAACTGAAGCGCCATCAAACAAACACAGCAGTTTTGTTTGTTTACTCATTTCCGGAGGCCGTGAGATTCGTGGGCGTTCTTTTAACAAAAGAGAAGCCTGTACCTCCCGCGATAGGGAGAAGTAAAACACTAACAATGCAACGTTAGTGGTTTATCAATGAAATTAACGCGCCCGAAAGATGCCTGAGAGAGAGAGAGAGGAAGTGCGCTTGGAAAGGCACAATCAAAGCATTCGATATTTTTAATAAACGAACCCTCGAAACGGGTTGTTCTCCGGAAAAGCGCCAATTCACGCTAGGGTTGGAGTTTTGAAAAGCGTAATCAAAAAGAAACACAGTTCTTCTTTATCGAACATCTTAAAGGTAGGTCCTTGGACAAGAGGGCGACGCGCGATAGCTTTGTCGCGCCAAACGTCCACAGGCTGGCGATTTCGCAAGAAAGAGAATAAAAATAATATCAATCACATCAACTGAGAGAAACAAGTGTTTCTTTTTATCAGTTAGGCTATGTTCCTATGGAAAAAAAAAATAAACTACTACAAAGGGTCATATTCTAACTGTAGAGGCAGTTGGCCGCTGCATTATATATGATCCACACTAATAAGCCCTGATCCTGAGATACAATGAAATATATGAATTTCATATATTTTATAAGCCCTGATCCTGTAGGGAAGTTTGTAGAACACTTGTTACCCATATCAAAGATAAGTTGAAAACGAGATTTAAATTAACAATATGCTATCACGGGTTGTTCTTTCAAATATAAGACCGTTGTGGCAAGTTAGCTTTCCCTAATTGCGTGATAGTCACAAGAGGCTCCCAATCAAAATTATTAATATACGTCGTGACAATTACATTTTTATTTACCCACCTCACAGCTTGTTGGCTCAAACAAGCCTAGCTATTTTTAGAGCGGTGTTCAATCCCAAGCAGTAAGCGACAGCAGGGGTACAAAATTGTTGACATTCGAATTCCGGTCTAATATCTGAGCTAATTTAAACGAGGAGAAAAACTACAGACAACATGATAAAAACTGAGGGAAAACCCAAAAATTACCAAACAAGATCAGTTGAATTGAAAAAAAAGTGACATTCTTACAGAATTGGATGTTTCACTTCAAACAAAGATCTGACTCCAAACTACTACGTTTTACCGTGAGAATCATTTATGTTATGCATAAATAGTCATAAAATATATTTATCACTGACTCAGTTAGGTTCTTTACAAATTATAGAAACTATCTTTAATATGTGGTCCAATATCGGCGGAGAGATTTAAAATAATGCTGAAAATCGCTTTCGCAGCGAATATCGTCCTCCTCGTAAAAGGAATACGCAGTGAATATTTCTATTCGAGGCGCTGTGTGCGTTTTGCTTTCTTTGGTACTTGCTTAACCTTACACTTTGTGTTGCAACTACATTTATCTTATGAACTTTGACATAATAAGAAATGAAAAGACGAGGAAAAAAGATACACTTCTTTTGAAGCAAGTGGCCGATAACTACATGAATTAATGAAATTCAAGACATGATTCGTTTGTGGACAAAGTCTCGCATAAAAAGATTTTTCCACAAACTTTTTTAACATAACTTGTTTAGTTTTTGCCATGCCCATTATTTCGCATTACCAGTACTCAAGTAACTCGTAGCCACTAGTATGAAACCGAGATCAATGCTTTGCCGTATCTCGATTTTACTTGTGTATGTCACCATGCGATTTCCTCATGTGAAAGGAAAGCACGTTGTATACTCTCCTGTTTCAACACAGGCAACAAAGGAAGGGGTTTCTACTTTTTGGTTGGTATATTAGCCACTTTTTGTGAATTCTCTTAACAAAAGACTTAAAATAGAAAGCTTTAAAGTCACTTCTATCATTTCTAGGTCAGGTTACCAAATTCCAACGCCGTAAGTAGTGGCATTATATCTTTAGCTTCAGCAGAACTGATATTTTTTGATAGGAGCTATGAACACTTTGTTCAAGCTCTTCAGAAGATAATTCTAGCAAGGGGCCTCGAAATATCTACGATTACTACTACCTCAGGTTTCCAAATTCGCAATTTGGCGATAAGTGATCTTCTATCTTAGGCTAATCACTTAGAGAGGAAATAAGGATAATTTTCACTGGGAGGTATGCACAGAATAACCTCTCAATAAAGTTTTCCAAAAAAGTATCTAGCCACTTAAATTATCTCAAAATTAATTTACATTTCTGAAGCGTGTAACTATTGCGATGCTTCTATCAAATCAAGAGACTGATAAATTACTGACCCCTGGTTGTAAACACATGACAAAACATTTGGCTTCTCAAAAGATTCGTAGATCGAAGTACGAAACACGAGGTTAACCAACACGGTTTTCCTTTCGGAACGTTTTATTAAGGCTTGGCTGTAACTTTAGTTAACGGAAACGTGATGTAAAAACTAAAACCTTCAAGAGGTCTTTCCTTATAACCAGCGTGGTATAAAAAACGTTAATTAAGCCTCACACTGATCTTTTTGTAAAACGGTGTGTTACGATAGCCAATATTAATTCTTTGTTTAGCGATAAGTAGGTACTTCGCGCATAAACCAAATGAAGGTCTTTAAACACGCTATCTTATATTTACTTGGTAGATAACAGTTTCGTGGTTGCAAAAGCAATAAAGAAAGAGATACAATAGAGTCTGTCCTTCAATCACGTTTTTGAAATAAACTTGCCCGGAAAATGCTCTTTTTTGTTGTTAGATACAAAACGAAATTGGATCATCCAATAAATCGAGGAGTTCAATTTGATTCCCACGAGGGGCCTTTAAGCATTTATAGCCTATTAATTGTATTCGTAAACCAATTGATAAGAGAAGCAACAATACTAATTGCGTCATGTCTTCTTTGTGCCACTTGTAAAGGCCACTTCCGTTTAACTTCAGTAGGGGGGTTTGTTCTATATGCACGAAGCCATAGCTAACCAATTGAACAGGAACGCTCACGAAAGCGTATTTCAAGAGATACAAAAAAGTTTTAACAACTTCGTTAGGATTATTCCACCGGCGAGGGATTCCATTGAGGATTCCACGAGACTAATTGGTCGTGGCTTAGGAATGTCAGAGAGTGCTCAACGCAGATGATGAGTCATCAGTCATAGCTTCACGTGTGCCCTACACACCTTGTTTTATGGCAGACAGACGACTGATGTTGACCCACATTTGCATTTTTTTTCAGTTACAACTATTCGAAGGATTTCATTTAAGGGGGTCTTCTCACGATCGAAAATGGAGCCCAATATTGGGGCTTTCGAAACTGTTTCAGCGAGCTACTAGCCCACAAGCTGTAACTAAGACGGCCTGCTTTTTGCAAAGGAGCACTATGTCATTGTTGCGTGGGCGTTTTGCTACACCCTTTCCGTAGTTGCTCAAGTGAAGTTAATGGGAAATTTAGCCTTTATATTGCATCAAATTAGAAAGTTTTTCGAAACCCCGTAAGTGAAGAGTTACCTTATTTGGATGTCTCAATAGCAGTTCTCTAAGTTTAGAAAGTACTCAATGAAGTTATGAAGAGCACGATCATCTTTATCTTATATTCATCTCCATCTAATTTCAGCACTTATCGTAATGGAGTCGATGGGTCCTAGTATTGTTCGACTCAAGGGCGTGGTGTCTAAGACGTATCTCTGTATGAACGATGAGGGGGTTTGTCACATTATGGTAAGTGTCATTAAAGATTCTTGAAACAGGTTTTTTTTTTATTGCGTAAGTGGGACTAATAGACCAGAGACCTCTTTCTCAAACGTTCCGGTACCCATCAAGCATGGACCCGAAGTCATATTCTAAAATCGACATTTAAAGAATAAAGGAGCAGATTCTGGAACCCTAACCAGTCTATTTTGTTTCTTTAGCTAAAAATTTATGGTGTAATTTTCCCGAAACTTTAGAAACCCCTATCTTGAGTGAAAAGAGCCTCATGAGCCCGCTAAGTTAGCGACCGTAACCGTTAGCATGATCCTTACTTTTTGGTTAATGCCTTGACTTGTGTTGGCCTGGATTACGCACCCGATTAACGATCATCAAATATTTCACAAAATTTCTTCTGAGCTAAAAGACTAATCGAATTGACAGACAGTCTGAGCGCTTCTATGGCTTGATGACTTTTTGTTCTACGCTGATTAACTAACTCGGAGACTCCCTATGCTAACTGGCTAATTAAGGGTGGGATGCCTCCTTTCAAAACTTCTTGTGCTGCTTTATTGACTGACAGACTGACAGATCAATTGATCGATGGTTTTAACTGACTGACTGACTCATTGAAACACCACAGAGATGACCGAAGTAATGACTGGCTCAGTGGTCGGTTGACTAACAAGCGAGCTGGCCGGATGGATGAACGTCAGATTAGACTCGCTAGCTGATTTACAGTCAAACGAGGTCACACTGTGCATCCTTGAATGGTTAGATATCTATTTGGTTGGATTGTTGGCTCGATCTACCCGAGGATAATGTTTTTGTTTTCATCTTTTCAGACTCAACCATCGGACGAATGCCTGTTTAAAGAGAAGCTAGGTGCAAACTATTTCAACACTTATGCTTCATACAAGTATAGCGGAAAGAACCCTGGAAACATAACCCAAGAATTCTACATCGCTATCAAGAAAAACGGGAAGCTTAAACATGGCGCTAACACAGCCATGATACAGAAATCTGTGGACTTTACGGTTGTGCCGCAAAAGAAGAGAAGGAGCAGCGGATGATCGTGCTACTAGAAAAAGCACCGAGAAGCCGCATGGCTTCAAGGGACATCCATGTCGGTAATGGAAACGTACGAAAATCGTAAACGTGTTTGGTCGAGACAAAAAGAAAGAAAATGGATAACTCTTGAAAACTACTGTAGCTCGTCAAACAGACAAACAAACACACAAGGAAAAAAAGCCACAATGCACAATTAGGATTGAAGAAAACAGTAAGAAATAACAAGAAAGCAAAAAGAGGTTGTAGGGCAGGATATACTATCAAAAGTTTAAGTGAGGAGGGTTGGCTGGGTTGTAAACGAGTAGCAGCTCACAGGAAAATATAACGGGAGGATTGACAGTAGAAGGTGCCAATGAGGGGCGTAGAAACTGATGCACGCCTTTGAAAAAACTGAGTCCAAAATGAGCCCGTTAAACTTATTTCCGGTTTGTATCGGTTTATGTCAATGACAACTGGTTGGGTACCGTTCACGGAGTGTTTTAAACGACTTTTGCAAATATTGTCTAAGAAACGAGGCTTTGAGTGCTTCGTTCTCTTGAGATCAGTTATTTTAACAAACGTCTACGGCTAAAGCAAACCGCCTGGCTCTACACTCTTTCAATGTTCAACTTTAACCATGTTGTGTCCATTTTGGGCGAATTTGAAAACTGATGACAGAGAGTTGTTACACCCCTTACGGCTGAAATGTAGACGAGATTCGACAAAAAAGTATGTTTTCACTGGAAGACAACATACTTCAGATGTAGGCCACCGCTGAACTTCTCATCTCTTCTTCCGTGGGCAGCACAATTGCTACGGCGTCAAAACATCTATTTAAGAAACAAATGAATAAAATTTTCAGAGGAAAATGAACGAAAAACTCTCTTATAAGTAAAAACAAGAGAGATATTCTCTTGGTAAATATCGACGCAAAGTTGAGCATTCTTTGGCACAGTCCAGATACGGAGAAAAAGAATATTTATTTTTTTCAAAATATAACAAACAAAAGAAGAGGAAGTGTGAAATTACCTCAGAGAAAAAAAAAAGTGATGTAGATATAACGCGATGTAAATATAAAGCGATGTAAACATAGCGTCATTTGCAAAAAGCGATTTCAAACAATTCACATTAATTTTCGAGATATAAAAGAGTCGACAGAGGCTGCTCTGAATTCCCACGATATAAGAGAGGACGTGAGTATTATTATTTTGAAAATTACACTCTCGAATTATTGTAACAACTTTCGTAATAAATAAAAGTACATCAAAAACATTTTTTTGGTCTTCAATCTTGTCCTCATTTACTGAATAGGACCTACTGGAAGGAAGAAATTAAAACGAAAAAAAAGAGGAACAAAAACTAATTTAAAATGTTTCTCTAACGATAACCAGTTTTTTATCAGCCACAAGGGGCGTTTTCCAAGGAATTAGATCAACTCAGCAATTTGCGCAAGGTCAGAATGCTAATGGCGGTAAGTACAGTTCGAGATTTTCTATTTCTAGTGCGCCAACATTAAACAACTGCAAATGAAAAATTACTGCCCACAGACGTGTAAGACATCTATTTATTACACGACCCGGGCAGTCAGAGGGCCAATAACTAAAATCAACCAATCAAAATGCTCTATTGCCGGTCAATATTCTCTAAGTATTGGACCGGGCACTGTCCCGAATGGTCCCGAATGATACCGCACTTGTACCCCTTTGAACTTCAGTCGTATAATAAATCTCTTATTAACCAAGCTTGCTTTGGACCGTACTGGAAGAATATCGGCCCTCGGTCTTTTTTGTACGGACCGAGCGTAGCGAGGTCCGTACTGTCAAGACCTCGGGCCAATATTCTCCCAGTACGGCCCTCGCGCTTGATTAATAAGATATATAAATTGAAAAAAAAGATAAAACGAGTAAAGGTAGTCTCCTTTGACAATGACACAGTAAGAGGAAATATTCACAAAACGATAATAATAGCTATCTATGACTGCTATTCTCCAACAAGGTTGCAAAATTCACCTCATTAGTGGTGGAAAAGCAAAGCAGAAATACAAACTCGAAATGCATCTCGGGGACCCGAATCTTTAAAAACTCGCTATATCCAGTGGAACCAGGGTAAGGGAATGGAACCGTATTAGCCTCAGTATTGATTTGCGATGCAACTCGATACCAAAAGCATCAAAACTTAACTCCAAGTCGATGGGATAAACATAACGGTCTGTTAGACTTTATTTTCCGGGCTAACAAACCGAGTGAATTCAGAATCAGTATTGAACCCAAACAGCAATCAAAACTGATAGCAAAACAACCCAACTAAGAAATTATACCCTCCTGTAAGTAATTAGCAAACACTGCCTCTGAAGAACTTCAAGAACCTTAGAGGACCTGTACAAATTCTATTGGTAAAATATCAGCCAACAGAATGGTCTGGAAATCAAATTCAAGGATGAAATGATAGTTAATTTGTTCCACTTTTCTTTCACAGAAAACAATAACTTACACAAATTCTTTGCGTGGTTCCAAGAGTGCATTAATATGCACTCATACAATTTGGAAGTTGGAGGATACATGCAATTATGTTACTTGCAGGTTGACATTTAGTAGGTTTATTTAACAAAACTATCATTTACGATGAATATATGAAGTTCATATATTCATCGTATCTGATTTATCATCACGGGTTTATTACGAATCAACTTAACGGCCTGCTCCCAGTTGGCTTGTTAGCTCAATTGGTAGAGCGCTGCACTAGTATCGCAGAGGTCAGTGGTTCGAATCCCGTAGAGGCCTGATTTTTTCAGGTCTGATTTTCGCTATTGCATAAATAGCGCTATCTACTGCGAGGATCGTGCATCACACAAAACTATCATTACTCCAGTGCTCTGTAGGCGGTTGGAGTTTGAAATTCAGAGTTGCTTGCAATGAATCACAAATTTTCAGTTTAGGGCTCTAAGTGTCGGAAAACATCATTCAGAGCACAAGGTAGCTCTGACTTTTCTTCTACTAATTAAAAGTAAAAGATAGATATTGTGATGAAAAAGAGAAAGAGAGATGCAGATAAGAAACTGTGATGATTAGAGATCATTTCATGATAGAACATCCATGAGAAAAATCTATCATGAATCAGGAGATCAATTCTAAGCAATCTTAATGCCCACCCTAGATCTTAACATACCGTTAGCATACCATACAATCATCGATTTGATAGAGCTTTACATTCGTTTTTCCATACCCCAGTTGACAGAGAGATACACTCTAAACCACCAGTTGACTTGGATGATCTAATAGCATTCACCAGCAAACTTGTGACTTTTAATGTCTGGAAGACATAAATCAGAATTCTCACTCAGTAAGACAATGTTTAGCATAATAAGATGCTGTCAAAACACAGTTCATTCCACACGTCTACAGTCAAGAACTCAAAATAATATAAAACTAGTCACCAAAGTGGAGGTGGCTAGTTTTTTTTTTTGTGTATTCACTTAAACAAAAATATAATATGGTCCTAAAGGATGATTTCATCTCATTAATTCCTGTTCAGTAATACTCCATCAGAAATAAGGTCCAAATATGGTATGAACAAAAAGTGGCACGTGAAGGGCAGTCGAGTGTGTCACTCATGATGTTTTTTGATGTCTTTTGTGATCTGTTACCCGACAGACCCCGAGCAACATGGAATCTATTTCTTTTATATGACAACATGCAAGATATAAATTATTAATGGTAATGTCATCTTTGCATCTGTCCTATAATAGATCACATAAGTGAAAAACCAGTCAAAATGCAAAAAAACAATTTTAAAATAAATAAATAGATAAAAGTATAAATAAAGAGGTTAAGATTTTACGACCAGATCCTACTATTGTAAAACAAAGCTGTAGTCCCAAAAAGGCACTCTACTTTTTTGCCATTGTTTTGTCTATCCAATAATTGCATGCATAATGAAGCATGGGGCTGTGTGGAAATCATACCATAAAGAAAATTAAACAGCCTTAACATCAGTATGCACATTCTCCCTACTGTTCTCTCTTCACTATGGTACTTACAAGGAGAACTTGTCTAATAACCAACAGCTTCTTGAGTTTGTGATCATTTCCTTTATTCCCATGACCTTAATGTTTGATTCAGGGGCGATAACGTTGGGAGAAATAATAATAATAATGATGATAATAATAATAATAATAATAATAATAGTAATAATAGTAATAATAATATAATATGCGACATGCATGACTAGGAAGGAGTAAGGAGCCGCTGTTCATGATATGAACCCGCGCTCCTTCCCGGAACAGTATCGTATGGCGGTAGTTTGTCGCGGCAGTTGAGTCAACTTTAAACTTAGGAGCATCATAAATTTTGAAACGGCTAGATTCGATTTATCAAAACTCACTCAACAGTTAGGTATTACCTCAAAATGGGAAATCCTAGAGTTGTGAGAAAATCTATAGAGGATTCTCCGAGACCATCCCCATAAACTGTTTTACGGGATCAGTCCCACATCATTAGCACGATAATATATATTTAATGTCCAACTGTGCTTTGTAGAGTACAAATAACGCGCGAAACGAGTACAAATATCACGTGATATTTGTACTCCAGAAACATCCGCGAAATTCGTCCGCACTGAAATAACAGTTTGGTGTGTTGGATAATAAATCTCTTATTCGTAGATGTTTTGTTGTGTAGTATCGCTGAGTATTTTTACTCGTTGCTTGTATTTTGACCTGCCCTACGGCGCGTCAAAATACAAGCAACGAGTAAAAATACTCAGTGATAGTACGCAACAAAACGTCCTATAAACTTTATTTATTTAGCATGGGGTTTACGTGAGAGGGCAAGCGTCAACTTTTCCTTTCACGTTTCACGTAAAATAGCTTAAGCTTTGCGTGAGCTCACGTCATGGAGGATTTGAAGGCGCCCCTGTTTGATTTACAAGGAATAGTTTTAGAGCCCTTTTTCCAGCAATGATCTTCTACTCCGTTGAGAGGAAAAGGGAAGAAAATCCTACTCACAAGGCAAAAGCAAAACCGGTTACTTTCGCGTAGAAACGGGAAAGCGCAACCAGCAAACGTAAAATAATGGCGAGAAAACAAGGTCACGTGGTCATTCTTGCCGTTCACAATTCACTTAAACGCGGTGTTAAGTCTCTCTATTAGTGATTGCCATGCAACACCCACTATCTCAAGCTTCATTCCTTCGGTCAACGTATGTGTGAAATTGGTTCGACTTCGAAGAGGGAGAATTTGTTTTTGAGCGCTTTTAATATAGTCGGTAGGTGTCTAAGAAAAACTCTTCTGTGATTTAGTTATACTTTTGCACTATTAATTGATTTTACCTCTTATCTCTTGTATTTTATTCGTTATATTATATATTATCTCAAAGTTATGCCATAGTTTTTAACATCCGTATTGTACATAATTTTAGAGGGCCACAGGTTTGATAGTATTTTTATACTATTTTAGTACTACCCTCTTTAAATAAAGTCTTTACTTACTTACTTTCCAGCTACACGTTTTGCCCTCGATATAAATGAAAAGGATCGTGAGGAGGGCGAATTAAAGGAACTATAAAAGAGCTTGACACCTTCAAAAACTCACAAGATTCAAAGGAACAACACGGAAGCAAGGAAAGTTGTGTTTCTACACAGTTATCATCAGATATAGTGACAAGGAGAGAGGCAAATGAAAGAGTTTGTATAAATTACGTGGTCAAGCCCATAACAAAATCGGCGAATATTACAGAAAAGCGAGATGAGATAAGTGAAATACTGTTCAAAGTACGCGTTGACGCGTGAATTTTTTCTAAAATTTGTGCGTAAAACGGGATCAAGACCTCCCCCCTCCCTCCTTCGCTAGCCTCTATATTTTCTGCATCAGGAGTTCTTTATTGCCTTTCGTCTTCTAGGAACTGTATTTTCGTTACATGCACGTTTCATCTATCTACAACAAAAGAAAACGTGACGTAACTTCACACGAGAATAGAAGCATCATTGGCTGTTCAATTAAGTGACTTTATCGTGCGTTATAAGACTTGCGCACGTGATAATGCCGACCTAACCCCTGCGTGCGGGAACGAGAAAAGGTGGAGACGCGTGGCGTAACAAGCATTGAGCAACTGGGTGCCGAGACCACGGGCACTCCACTGGCTCCCCACCATCACTGAAAGACAACATTGACAGAAAAAATCAGTCGATTTCTTTTTCGTGCTAACATCATCCCTACAATACTAGATATAGGGACCGTTTGCCCTTTGACAAAACATCAAAATATCAAAGTTCTTTCCGCCACAACGGCGCAAAATCATGGCATACAAAGAATAAGAAACGAAACTACATTCTCTATATCCAAGAAGCTACTTTAACGACATTTTGTGTTATAGCTTAGAAATGAGGCGTCACAGTTGGCACAGGACATTTTTTTAACTTTCTACGTATTGTAATTTGTGTCGTGGGTTAGTTTGTGTATTTTGTATTTATATAAATATATTGACATATTTTGTAAAGGCCCCAATATCTAAACCAGCTTCAAGCTGAACTGGACCAGCTTGTTTAAATCTTGCATTTAAATAAATAGATAAACGATGACTGGACGTTTCCGTAAGATTGAATTCTTGAAATTCTTTCCAAGTCGTCCAATATGGTGCAATAAAGACGATTTCTTTTCCCTGCAGAATGCTGATGCATGACCGTTGTTTCATTGCGAGCATGCTCATATAGCTTTATCCCACGTTATGATGTTTTAGAGTAACAGCAAAGAAAAAAAAAATGAATAAAATAAGTAAATAAATAAAGAAATAGAGTAGAAGGAAATATTTTATTACACGTGTCCAAAAATGAAATGCGAAAGCAAAGGGGAGAGAGTTTTCCTATTCCATCTTTATCGATTCAAACTTCACAACGTGAATTCCTCTGCATGATAAAAAGATATTCTACTGATTTAAATATTTCCCATTCTTACTAAAACTACTGAATTAATGGTAAATGAAATAATAAAGAAGCTTAAGCCAGACGACATGGCAAAATTCTTGTATCGATTTCGGCAGGAAAAAGTTTCATTGATTTATTCAGGCACCAAAGTAATCGTTAACTTCTCATCTTGTTTTTCCAGTACGTACAAAAAAACATTATGGGTAGGCAAAACAGCGACTCCAGCCAGTGCAATGCCACCGTTCTTAGGCATACTGGTAACACCCATCGAGAACTCCCTCTGTTCCGGTGGGACCTGGATAAGAGATAGGAACCTTGTTAGTCCCAGTGTTACTTTGCCATTTAATTCTTTACTAGCTAGAAACATCAACGTTTGACACAAAGTCAGATGGAAGAGTTCAACGTCCTGTTAGATCTTCCAGTCGAGCGAATCGTCATATGAGTGACAGAGCACTAAAAAGAGATTTCAGCTACCTTATGGCATCTAAAAACACTACTTCTCAGTGAACTTTGCGAACTTGCTTAAATTGTCTCACCCATATTCCAATCCCCCAGGACATTTCTCAGCTTGTTTGCCTTGGTTAAATAAGAAGCCCAGATAATGGCTCCTGAGAAGGCCTTGAAAGACATGTTTTGAATCTCGAATTAATTGTGAAGTGATCAAGGGTATCTTGAGTTCTTTGTTATAACAGTGCCTGTAAATCCTTTGGCGAGTCTTTGATACCAAAGTGTGAATAATAGCGGGTGCAGACAAAGCACCGAGCTAGAAAAACAATAAATTTGCTCTGTTTTATTGTGAGTATGACGTGGTGATTTTACCTCTTGTGATATCCTGTAAAATGTGTTGACGTAACAAGAACCTCCGAGCAGCCCTTCATATACGACAATCGAGAGCATGATCCACACTGTTGGCAGGAAGTGGAAATACGCTTCGCACAAGAGTATGACAAGACTTATAGTCTGAGAAAAAAAAAAAGAAGTATGAGAGAAAAAAGACAGACTACTGTCCGACTAAACTGACCGACAACCAGCTGACAAACACACTAACAGACAACTAATTAGACTGACAGACTAACAGACTAACAGACTAACTGACCGACTAACTGTGTAACAGACTAACTGATTGATTGTCTGACTCACTGACCAACTAACTGATCAACTGAATTACTAAGTAATTGACTGATTGACTGATTTACTGACCGACTAACTGACTGACCCAACAGAGCTGCTCACCTGTAGAACGGCCAATAGCCAAGTCTTTTTGATAGGGAAGATATCAACAGAAGAACGTGATACATGTGTCGATCCGAAAGCCAACTTGATGCCTTAGCAAAGTGATAAGAAAAAATATTCCAAAATAGGGTTATTCTAATAATTCAGAAATAACAATAACAACAAACAAAGGAGAAGAATATGAATGTCGGGCTATTCCCAGAAACGCGCTCTATGCATGCAGCCTGCATCTGAGGAAATTTTCGCATGAAGTTTAAAGTATAATCTGCCCTTAAAAAAGCGTAAACATTCATTATGCTGAAAGCATAAAATTCATTACGAGCACCACCTTAAGCTGAATTGCCAAATTTTTATAGTGACAATTGAAAGTTCAGAAGAAAAAAAGCAAATGATACGATTACCAGAACGGTTAATCTGTTGGTAGTTTAAAAAGACTGAATGTCGGTGTTGCTTCTCCACATCGAAGGGAAAACTAGTCCATGGCAAGTTATTCCTTTAACATCACTTGATAAGCAAGAACAGAGCGTGTTAGGTGTCACGCCTACGAGCACTACTGAACACCACAAATGAATCCGTTCACACCTCAAACTCTGACGTTTCGACTTTTCCGAGGCTATCATAGAGAAAACACATCTATGGTAAATATTTTATACATCGACATCTTACTGCGACTCACCATCTCTACTGGTCAGAAGGCGGGAGCCAAATATTATTCCAATAGATCAATTCATGCTGTACAAAAGATAAGTAAATGAATGAAAACAAAGAAGTGACCTGTCACCATGATTGTACCTAATAGCAAAATCATAGGTAGTCAAGGAAATATAAAGAACGAAAAACGCTCTGACAGTCCGGCACAGTTATCAAATTTGATAACCCATGACATCAAAACAAGGCGACTATTAATGAGTTTTCGGAGGACATTAAGTTTTTTCTTTAATTTTCGGTTATGTTCCCGTTGTCTACTGTTAGTTCCACTCGATTATCTTAAGAGAAAGACGAACTACGCAAGTGCACAGAATGGCAGCTTTTGGTGGTCGATTGCGTAAGATTTTGCTTGACGATTAGCAGAAATGGCCCAACGATGACAACATGTCTCAGGTATAGTTGTAATCTTTGCTGTCAATTTTAAGGAAGGGCCGTTAGGGGTTTTCCGTGAAACGTGATCGAATGTTTTTAATTGCCGTGACTTGTGATTGTAAGAAGTTAAAAGCCGTGAACTGTGAACTATATGTCAGTCGTGCTACGTGAAACAAAGAAATTATTTTTCCTTATCCGTGATAACTGAAAATAAAGTGCAATTTTTCTCGGTGAAAAATTAATCGCCGAAGACTTACGTCTACAAAGCAACGCAAAACTCCCCAGGTGTTCTTAACGTGACCTACTTATTTTAGATCTTACCAAAAGGCGCCATCGCGTGAAGAAAAATAATGGAACCGACGCTTGGCATGAAATGAGGAAGAAGTTTACAATGCTAAGGTTTTCAAAAACGCAAGATCTTTTTTCCCCATCTTGTTGTTCACTGCGGAATGAGAAGATTGATTACTGTGATTCGTTGTTTGTTATATTAAATAGTGTCGTGAATCGTGAGCAGGACCCCCCCCTTACGGATCCTTTTTGGCAGTTGCGCATTTCTGTAGAAAAAATGCCGGGTTACTTATTTTCCTTTCCATCCACCGTCTGCTCATCAAAGGGTACAAACAGCTGTATGAGGGCACTGTTTTTTTTTTTTTTTTATTTGCTGTCTGATTCCTTCATTGACCGCCATGTTTAATTGTTTGTGTTTGAAGGGAATGAGAAGTGTGATGTGATGTGGCAGAATTATGGATACTCACCGCCAAAAACTAAAACTAAAACTAAAACTGGAAAGGAAAAGGGATTCTTCAAGAATGAATTCCTCTCTTGTGGTGTGAACAAATAACAGACATTTACTGGACAATGAATTGGCGTCCAAGAGCGCTAAGAAAACATGGTTGCACATTGAGAGAATAGCATGCAGGCAAATAAAGGGAATGCTAGACTTTTAAATAAAGAGTTAAAAGAGCTAATGAAAAATCGACGGGAGCGAGGGGTAAGCTCACAAAATTAAAGTAGAGTACACTAGCAGAGTACACTAGCAGAGTACACTAGCAGAGTACACTAGCAGAGTACACTAGCAGAGTACACTAGCAGAGTACACTAGCAGAGTACACTAGCAGAGTACACTAGCACATTCCACTTACAATGCTTACAACAACATGCTGGCTGTTCAGTCAAATATCGCCACTGAAAATGAATTTTTTTTTGGGGGGGGGGGTATCAAATGGTTTTTAGGTGAGATCGGAAGGGGGGTTGGTCGTCTACAACAGAGTATAAAGAGCGACAATAGATGATGGACTGCCAATTATCGTGACTCGACCAAAATCTTCCTATTTCAACCCCCCCCCTCCCACACAGCAATAAATAATGACTAGTTTCTTCTAGAGACGTTCAGAAGTAGTTTTCCTGAGTTTTGATGAAAGGATTACGGTCTAGTTTGCTCATTTCTACCTGTAAAATGAATTTAGGATATAGGTTGACGGCAGCATGAATGTAAATCTCAATTCTGGGTTTAACCTTCAAGGTTGACACGTTGTTGAAAGGCGCAGCAGCTTCTTCAGGTTCAGAAATATAGACAGGTAAGGTGTGAAAGTGAAAATGCTTACCAAACCCTGGTTGATGAAATATTCAGCAAAATAAACAAAGAATAACGGCGAGAGTCCATATAAACTTCATCAACGACTATCGAAAAAGAGAAGTAAAGTTACTTAACTAACAACCATTCAGTTACGATATTTTTTTTGGCGAAGAGTTCCCATTACATACCTAGCCCGTTCTACGCAGTCATTTTGTGAGAACGAGCGGAAAGCAGGGCTGGCAAGGGAAAAACAAAACAATAGAGAACAAGGGGACTGAGGATAGGACTATCTCGTCGTAGCCTGGAACTAGGTTCTCATTAGAGAGCTAGCTATTGTATATGAAAGCGATCCTTGCAGTAATGAACAATAATTAAAATAAGGCTTGGAAAAATAATGGCCTATACGGGATTTGAACCAATGACCTCTGCGACACCGGCGAAGTGCTCTACCAACTAAGCTAACGACCCAACTGGGAACTATGTTGGTTCGTGATAAACCCGTAAAGTGATCAGTCAATGTTTTTGAAAACATGAAAATTATATAAATTATGTGAACGGCGGTTAAAAAATGAATATGAGAGCGAAAATTTGATATCAGTGAAATCATTTTTTTCTACATTGATTATGGTAGGGCGGGATCGAAAGAAGTTCCAGCCTCTCTCTTTTCAAAATTAATTTTCATAACTCCTCATTGTGTAAACTTGCACGCTTACTTTGGTAATGGAAAGTTTCTTCAGTCCTAAAGGTCAGCGGAAGAACAGGAAGCTTGTCTGAAAGGAACAAATGAGCAATACAAGTACAAATACAATTAGAAATAGATCCCCCCTCCCCCCCGAAAAAGAGTTGAAATAATTTCACCATAGTCTCGTTCTCTCAAGTTATAAATCTTTAAGTTATTACATCTGTAATATAATTCCATAGTTTCCTCTGGCTTGAGGACATTAAACATGAACAAAACTGTAACCACCTAATTCGGTGCAAAGAAGTACATTCTCAAGCCACCTGAAAAATGATATCAGTGCATGTCGCATGACAAATATCGTGTTATGTAACTCTTACCAGCGGCTTCTGTTCTTGCTGTTCCCAACAAAGGTTCTCGTTCAGTTACACCCTTGGGATGTTCAAGGATGAACCAGTATCTAGAAGAAGGGGATTTACAGAAAAGAAGTCAATATTCGAAAACATTTCGACTTAAGGGTTACCTACTGCAACCTGCAATAACTCTGTTCGAAGGCGAGCGAGCCACGTCGAAGGTTATACCTGTGATATTAAGATCACTACTGATCTACCGTAGAAAACGGGGAAATTAATTGATTATTTTCACCTGTGTATTTAAAATTACCCAGTGCAGAAAACCGCTAGCATTACACCGTTGACTGTTGGCACATTAAGTTTAGCCTTAACACGAACTTTAATCAAGCGTTAATTCTTGGAAGTAAAAGCAGCCTCAATTGGCAAATACGGCTCACATAAACATGGGAGTAAAAAAAAAAAACCAAACAACTGGGTTTCGGGGTGTTGTCATGTTTCTGGTACTCTTACATATATACCTTTGAGGTGTAAAAAATGACTATTTTCTTCTCGAAGACCTCAAGTAAGAATGAGCAACCCTGCATACGGCAAGGGGTAGATCCATCCTCTCACACAAGTTTGGACCCTACACCTCCCCACTTTATGTGACTATAGGGGGAGGAATAAGCCTTTGAAGGTTAACTGATCATGATTTCTACGTTTACCTAACTCCTTATTGAAATGGTATGAAATTCATTATTAGCACTGTATATCGTGGAGTGATCCCTGTAGAAGTGAGCCCAGCATAGGATAACGCACCAAATGCTGAAGAACCCCCTGCCGAAAAAAAAAGTATATAAAAAAGGCAAGTAACACCGTAAACTTAGATAATTGAGTTATTCCCTGTCAGTTCAGTGGATCTAAATAAAATTATGAATGCAATATAAGAACGTTATCAGCTTCTGTCTGCACGCACTTGGAACTGCTCATGCTATGCAACTTTGGTACGCAGTTTGGTATCCATGCCCTTCTCAATTTCCTCATAACACTACCTGTGGTTCCATTTAAGACATGGAAGCTCCAAAATTTTGCACTGCACTCTACAGCTGTTGTATGAGAAGAGTTGAATGACTCGAAAACGAAAGGCTTGGGTCTGTAATACATCAATGTACAAGTCCTGAAGTACGATCATCTTCATAAGACATGGGCTAAATGTATTACTCACCACTACCAGGGGACCATGTCGATACAACATCTCTGAGAATGTAAAAAAACAGGGTTAATAACAATGACTTGTACTGAAGTTCTTTTTAAATTAATAACCTAGGTAGGTCTTTGGTCCAGTCACACCTCTTACACTGAACTACATGAAGGCAAAGAAACCTGTTAGGTTAGTGTGGAACTGATCGCCAAATCAGAGGAGTCGTAATCTATACAATGCCAAATCAAAGATTTGTTCCCTCGTCATTTGTTATCGATGTTTGTTGATGCTCCTGTAAGGGGCTACTGCCAGTGGTGCCAGACTGCATAACTGGCGGTTTTCTATGCCCTTTGAAGCATCAAACCGTGAAGCAGTTAAAACTGAACATCAACATTGCAAAGGGTTCGTCGTCGCTTTTTATGCAATGGACTAATTGATGTTACTCACTTGTCAAAATGAGCTGAATAGCTCAATAAGGTGGCTTCTCCAAATCCTGAACTCATACTTGCCAATATACCTAGTGGTTCAAATACAAGTCAGAAGTTTCGATATCAAAGAACAGACAAGGGTTATCGTACCTCTCAGTTAGTACGTGCGCTATCATAGATGAATTTTGGCGGGCATATTTCACTGAACGGCCCCCTAAATTCAAAAGTTTTCTCGAATTGAAATACTCCCCCTCCATTTCAACCCAGAGATGTAAAAAATATCTTAATGAATTTGTTTTCTGGGTCCGCTTTTGTAATAAATCCGTGCTGGAGAAACTCACGTAAAGTAAAAACACGTGATCATGATTCGCTGTTGACACGTGACTCCTGTTCCGAGAGAAACGGGAACGCTAAAATTAAAACTGAATGCGACAGCATTTGCAATGTATTTTCAGAATTGGAAACAGAGGAAAATACGGATTAAATTGATTTGCGAAAACTTCAAACCAAAGTACACATACAGTCATGCAAAATTTAAGTGAAAAAAAAAAAAACCTTGTTAAGGTAGTGCAACACCCATAAGGGGCCGTCATCTGGCGAATTTTAAGTTGTTTTACGTATCATTGAAAATTAAACAAAGTTTGTTCTACGTAATTGGAAGAAAAGTTAATAGTCTGCAATCAGGGTAAATAAACACCGAAGTGTTGAAACTAACTACAAACAAGAACAGTCAACACTCATGAAGCAGGACTAACACAGATTATAACTTTTTTTTTTTGACAAACACTCTTATATATGAAGCTCACTCACTGCCAAACTAATCTCACCTAACAAACTAAACCAAAGTACACGAGAAAAGGCCACAATGGAAAAACTTGCAAAGGCAAACAAAACGCATATTGCTATGCGTATACTGCAAAGAAAGAGATTTAGTTGACAGTTAAGTCTTGAAGGCAAAAATCATTAGAGAGATTTAGCACCCCGTTTACGTGAAACGGCAAACGTCCGCTTTTCCTTTCACGTAAAATAGCCTGAGCATTAGAGAGATTTAGCACCGCGTTTATGTGAAACGTGAACGGCAAGAGTAACCAAGTGACCTTGTTTTTTCCGCCATTTTTTCACGTTTGCCGGTGGCACTTTGCCATTTCTGCGTGAAAGTGAACTGTTTCGCGTTTGTCGTGTAAGAAAGATTTTCTTGTTTTCTTTCTCTCACAGAGTAGAAGTGGATTGCCGGAAAAAGGGCACCAGAACTCTTCCCTGTACGTCATATACAAGGGCGCCTTGGAATCCACCATGACGCGAGCTCATGCGAAGCTAAAGCAGCAAGGTTCACGCTGTTTTACATGAAACGTGAAAGAGCATTCTAAAGTTTGCTTTTTCTCGTAAACGCGGTGCTAAATCTCTCTGTTACTGCTTTGGCTTCGCGTAAACCGGCTCGCGTCATGGTGGATTTAAAGACGGCCATGTATGGGGTACAAGGAATAGTTTTGGTGCCCTTTTTCCGGCACTTAACTTCTGCTCTGTGAGAGAAAAAGTGGAGAAAATTTCACGTACATGGCAAACGCAAAACAGGTTACTTTCTTACGTACACGACAAACGCGAGAAAATGGCGGGAAAACGTGGTCACGTGGTCACTCTTGCCGCTCACGTTTCACGTAAACGCTAAATCTCTCTATCAACTCGGTCAAGATTTTTTACATACTTAATATGCTGAATATTTATTTGAACCAATATTATATTCAGAAGTCGTTGCGCGAATGGAGTACAAATATCGCGCAACATTGAACAGTTGATTATTTTATAGTGTGTGTGCTACGCTTCTTTATCTGCTTCGCTTTCCCCCCCTTAAAATTAAGAGATGATTGTAAAATAGAGATTGGATAAAAAGTAACTTATTATGCTTTTTGGTGTTAAGTATTTCTGAGAATTTTAACTCGACGATTGTATTCTGACGAGCCCATGAGGACTCGTCAAAAAATACAGCACAACTCGTAAAAATGCTTAGTTGTTATTAACCGAGCGGGAGGTCTGTAGGGGAGAATCTTGACCGAGGTCGCCAATACAGACCGAACGGTCCGGATGCCGGTCTAGATGGGAAAATCTACACCGCTTTCAATATTGGTTTCAGCCAATCAAATTCGTGAATTCGGTAGTTCCCCGTCCTTGTGAGACACAGCCATATAATAAGCGGTAATGCATACCAAAACGTCTAATAATATATATTTACTATACGCAATGCATGGTGCTCTGTGCAACATTTACTGTACTTAGCTTCCATATAAACACTAGCCTCACTAGATTGACAAGAAACTTTAGTAACTGGTGTTTACTGCATTCACAAGACTGTGCTTGTAAAGTTTATCTCCTTTTAGGAGCTATTGACTTTTATTTACAAGTAAAATTCTGCGTATGAACTCGATTTATAATTTGTATTGCCTTCATAACATAATACACTTGAAGGACAGGCATATAGAGCTCTTTTGAGAAAAATTGTCGGAAATAAAGCCCAAGTGCACGTAAAAATCTCGAAAGTTAATCTGGGTATGCGTTGATCAATGAGTTTTAAAAAGTCAAATAAATAAGTAATTTAATTGAACCCACGATGCCTCGTCCTCACAACGACGTTTGCGCAGACTTCCCTGAATTCTGACCTGAAAACTACCCACGATACCTTTTGGAGTTGTCGCGTGCACTTTTACACTTTTTCCCGACAACTGCAACTGCTGTATAGGTGGTATTCAACTTTTACACTTTGGAGGTCTGAGATGGACTTAACTTCAGATCACAACTGATATATATCTGCTTACATCGATCGAGGAAGACTATCTGTAGATAACTTTAAATTCAGTATTCTTCTTATAGATTGGAACTTCTGATGCTCAGCAAGACATGCCTCACTCTTGCCTTAGTTCAGATTATTTCTATACTGAAGTTTACTTCTTGGTTTGACTGATACGGTATTTGTAAACTATCGTATTAGCCAGCTAGCCCACAATTTAGAATAAGAAAGAGAGAAAAAAAGCTTTGTCTTTGAGACCAGAGTATGTTTCTGTTATGCAATACTAATACAAGACTGAAATAATTCAAGAACAAAACATTGTTTCATATATGCCTCGGGATGACACAAAATTTGGATATCATCTCACCTGTATCGTATCCTTTCCAGAAAAAAGGTGCTGTAATCGCGATAACGAGTGAAGGCAAAATATCAGCTAACAGAACAGTCTGAAAAATACATTTAATTGCAAAATTAAACGCCACAAAACTGATGAGGCAATCCCACCACAGCTTTATTTTTACTCTCCAAGAAAGGAAAAATGATTATACCGAGCCTAAACTAGCAAAAACATAATATTAAATTCATACAAAACTTTTTTTCATACAGTTGAAAAAGGGCTGCACTCCAAACCATCAGTTGTTTCAAACGATTCAGTGACGTTCAATGTCGAGTTTGCATTATGAATGTAGGTCTGCAAGACATATCAAGAAATTCACTCATTAAAACACTGTGTCAAGAGTCCATTACTTAAATGGGCTATTGACTATGTGTACAGTTCTGTACAATACTGAAGAAGCTTTCTAATGACAGTGTATCGCATGAGGATAAAGTTAATAGGTTCAGTTGACTTCGTGCAAACATTCCTATAACTCTTTCGCCAAATAAAGTTCTTCCAACAACTGGTGACCCTTAACAGAAACACAAAAACAGCAAAGTCAAGTCCGCAAACTTGTACCCACAAGGGTAGATGACGCTCCTGCATGGAAAAACTTGTTATCTGTACTTCTGGAACTGTTGTCGTGGATGGGACGGGAAAGAATGCAGACTCAGTCGGATCCTGATTCTTGCTAGCCTATTTCACCGTTAGTATCTTCAACATCAATATCTACAATAATATCAATATCTACAATATTTTGTCAGGCCCATTTTTTGATGCAATATGAAGTGAGCTTTACGAAAACGACCGTTAACAGATGATCTATGGTTAAACTTTTGATAGCCTTGCTAGCTCTTGTAAATACGCCTGAAGGCATCTGTAAAAGAGCAGGATGATACATACAAGTTGTAGTGAGTAGCCTCCAGATGACTTGTGATCCATCCGATTTCCCTGATAGGTTAGAGCTAAATAAATCAAATTAACCGGCAGTAAATAAGAAATTCACGGTAAGGAGAGCTGGATAACTAATATTTTGTGTTGCAGTTTATGTGAAACATGCAATACGACTCCTCGAGATGCGATTGTTTTGTATCGACTGACTCACCATATTGGACGTGAGAGTGAGAGGACTGGACCAAGTCGAGGAGTCACGCATCCTTCACTGAGTTTTGAGTAACGCGGGTTTGTTGACCATCACTTGCGGCAATCACAGGAATGTGCTTACTATAGAAGAGGTTCATAATATGATGCCTTATGATTAGCACTAACTATAATTTCAACGTCAAAAAACTCGCACAATGACCGTAGTTGACAGAGTTTTTGCTTTTGCAACAACTTGGCTAATCTTCCCTTATTGTTTCCCATTACCTGATTCTGATCTTTTTATTCTAAAATGGAAAGGCAATCCCGATTCATTTATTCAGAGGAACAAAATGAAGTGCTAACCACGTTTTTCAACGAAAGAATGACCTCGACCAAGAAAGCCATGTGCGACAAAATTCGTGCATATGCCGCGAGAGTCGGCATTTCCGAAAACCAAGTGAAGGTATTTTTCAGCTTACACCTTAAAGGTTCCTCGGCCTAAACGTGATTAACACTCATTTTAACATAGGCGCCAGGATAAGTAATTTCCTACCCTAAATTTCATGTATGTATGTGTTTAAGACTTTCAAGCTATTTTATCTCTGTGTAATTTCTGAACTTTTGACCTTTTTTTTTATAATTTATCACATACAGGCTGTGTACGTTGTTACAGTGTAAGATTTTCGCCAGCCAGCTTAGTTCTAGTTCTGCGTTGTCCGTAGCTTTTCACGAATAATGTGAAAGCCGTTGATGTTGAAAGAAAAAAGCAATGTAATTGTACATAAAACGACCAGAAACCGCCTTCAACCATCTGAAGCCACCTAAAGCCACCTAAAAGCAAACTAAAACCATCTTTAACAATTCAAAACCATCTGAAACCACTCACAACTGAAAAAGAATGTTCTCAGAGTTTTTTACAATTTAGCGCGCGCCTCCAGGAGACGTCTGTAACGAATTTCAATTTCGCTGTCCTCTAGAAATTCTTTGGATCCCGTTTGCACGTTTCGCATTACTGACATGTACTGAATGAAAGTACGTTTACTTCTCATGAAAACGTAATGTACGTAAGGCTACGTTAAAAGTTGTTGTCCTCTCATGATTCAATTGTTCACCTGAAAATGAGATCGACTGTAATGTATTGTTATATAATGAAATTATTGGATCACTAATGGCTTTTTTAAGTTGCACCCCTAACCTGTTCAACGTACAAGGAAAAATTTTTAATTGAGCACGATGATGATGGAAATCGTTTGTCTTCAGAATTAGCCTAACAAGCCAGTTCTCTCAGTCTCAGATGGTTGTGTGGGGTTTCATGTCAAGCCAATTGTTTTATCATTTACCTATAATATGTTTTATATAATTACAGTAAAAGCCAATTAAACTAAATATTTGGAATAAAGTACTTGTAAGGATGTTATTACAAAAGAAATATTTTGTAGAATTGATTCCTGATAATTTCCAAATATGTTCTTCAAGGCAGTAAATGACAAGATAGTCAATGGCCAGGGCACTTAAGATTTACTCTTTACTCATTCATATATATATATATATATATATATATAACTGCAGACAGTGCACACTGTTTCGACCTATGTGGGTCTCATCAGTGCAGTGCAGACACTGGGCCAAGCTCTGGAATAAACCATTGCCTGGGCGCTACACTTGTGGGACCAAGTGCAGGCATGTTGCCATGCGAGAGTGCTCAAATCACAACTAAGGTGATGAGCTTCGCCCGAAGGCTAAGTGCATGGCAACCCCAGTGTAGAGTGCTCAATCGCAAGGTAGCCAAAAGGCAAAGCCAAGCGAGAGCTATATATATATATATATATATGAATGAGTAAATATGTAGATAGATATATGTATGTATATATACATTTCTCACTCTCTCTACTTTGCTCTCTCTGTCAATTTATATATATATATAAATTGCAGTTAGATAGCTCTCGCTTGGCTTTGCCTTTTGGCTACCTTGCGATTGAGCACTCTACACTGGGGTTGCCATGCACTTAGCCTTCGGGCGAAGCTCATCACCTTAGTTGTGATTTGAGCACTCTCGCATGGCAACGTGTCTGCACTTGGTCCCACAAGTGTAGCGCCCAGGCAATGGTTTATTCCAGAGCTTGGCCCAGTGTCTGCACTGGGCCAAATTGAGCACTCTATCTAGGGTGAGTCATTGCCGTTGCAATTGCGCATGCTCGCTGGTTTACTCTAGTTTGAGCACTCTGGCATGGCTTAGACGATACCACAAAGGTTGGGTCGTTTGGGGTGACCGTCTCGGTTCTCCCCCATCCTAGCATTAGCACTGCACTGATGAGGCCCAGAAGGCCGAAACAGTTATAAGCTTCTCGGCCTTTTAGCCTATGAAAATCAGTATTCTCTTTTTTCTTTCAGTTTTGATAATGGAAAGCCAGGAGAGCCAATTTAATGAGCAGTTCACCAGTACCACCGACGGAACCTGGGCAACAGCGTCCGAGCTTGATGTCCCGGAGGCCTTAAAACTCCTTGAAAACAGTGGTGTGCGTTTTAGAGGCGTACCATTTATGGGCTCAGGGCAAACCAAGATTATCAAAGACCGGTCAGTGTATTTTTCCGTGGATACCTTGGTTACCTCCCAGACTATTTTGGGGAGCTTTGATGCCGCTGGCATTGACATTGATTCAATCGCCACAATCCAGAAGAAAAGTTCGAACAAGTCCTGGGTAGTCTCTTTTGTATCGCGAGCGGCGAAGGAGGCTGCTCTTGAAACCCCATACGTTGAGATCGAGGGGCTGAAAACCTTTCTTGGCGACTGCGAGAACCGTCTTGCAATTGTGAAAATATATGAGGCGCCAGCGGAGCTGCCGGATACGGCCTTAATTGGCCGCCTTAGCCACTATGGCCGTGTCCTCAGCTTCCGCCGTGATCTAATCGCGCAACATATCGAAAACGGAGTGCGAACGGCCAGAATGAATATCGCCCACAAGATCCCAAATACTATCCGCGTGGCCGGTGAGACGATACGTATCTGGTACCCGAACCAGCCTAAATCGTGTAGAAACTGCGGTGATGAGAACCATTTGGCCAGGGAATGCTCAACAGTTCGTTGCTTTAACTGTGAGCGCCCTGGCCACCGTTCCGAAGATTGCGAGGAAGGGGCTAAATGTTCAGTTTGTTTGTCAGACGAACATCTCATTGACAGCTGCCCGTTCGTTCTCTTCAGCGCAAATATTGATGCCGGTGCGAAGGTAGAGAAAACGGAGGAACAGAAGAAAATGGAGCGGGATGAACGAATGAAACGCATGAAGGAAAAACGCGAAAAGGAAGACAAACGTAAACAGGACGAAGAGCGAAAGAAGCAAACGAAGGAAGAAAGGAAACAGCCCCCTGAGGGACGCGACGAGCGACAAAAGGACTCAGAAAGAAAAGACGAGCGAAGGGATGAACGGCGGGATGAGCGAACAGATGAACGGCGAGACGAGCGAGGGGATGAACGGCGAGATGAGCGAGGGAACGAACGGCGAGGTGACCGAAAGAATGATCGAAGAGATGAGCGGGAAGAGAGAAGAGGCGACCGTGACCGCTATCGCAAGCGCGATGACCGAGACAGATCTTCTCGCCGCGATTATTCAGATACTGATAGCGACGACGGATGGGAAAGAGTCAGGAGAAGGCGGTACAGATATTAATTTATCTATTAATTTGCTTATTTATTTATTAACCAAACTCGATGAGTAAGCTTAAAATAATTTCTCTAAATGTGCGAGGACTCGGGTCTTCTAGAAAAAGTAGGAAAATTATTCAAGAATTAAATTATTCAAAGTGTGACATATTCTTTTTACAAGAGACACATGTCTCATGTAAAAAACAAGCGGAGGAATTCGAAACACTCTGGCGCGGCAAATGTCTGTGGTCCTTCGGGACTGGCAGGTCTGCCGGTGTTGCCATCCTCTTTTCTCTAAACTTCCCAGGCAGAATTATCCGTTTTTTGACCGATTCCGAAGGAAGAATATTGAGCTTACTCATTGACTACTATAATTCTAAACTAAATTTAGTAAACATTTACTCTCCCAATACTATTTCGGATCGTAAAAGTTTTTTCTCTTGTCTGCACAATTACTTTCTCCCCCAAGGGGATCTAGTGATCGGGGGAGACTTTAATTGTGTAGACAATGTCCTAGATAAATTAAATTGTTCCGCCATCCTATTGTCTGATCAAAAACTTCTCCGATCCCTTTGTGCTGACTTCTCACTTACAGACATTTGGCGCAAAAACAACCCGCGCAAAGTAACTTTCACCTGGTCTAACAAAGACCATACCCAGGCATCTAGAATTGACCGCTTTCTCGTCGCTAAAGGCTTAACCCTAGTAACGAAATGTAATATTCTTCCATGCGTATACGACCTATCCGATCATGACTTTGTAAAAATTGAACTAACGACTAACCCTTCTAGTCACGGTCCTGGAATTTGGAAGTTCAACAGCTCTTTACTCTCAGATGTAGAATTTAAAAACATTATGTCAAAATCGATTAACAACTTTAAGCTTAAAATCCCCGAATTCGCCTCCCTTCGCGAGTGGTGGGATGCTCTAAAAATTGAAATCCGCAAAACAAGTATTTCATACTGTATCCGTAAACAGAGAACAGCAAATGCCAAAAGAATCCTAATTACTAAGCAATTAACCCATGCTAAAAACGCTTTACATTCTAATCGCTTAAATAACCCAGGTGTAATTAGCGATTTGGAAAGCCAATTGTCCTCTCTAATCTCGAAAGAAGCCGAAGGAGCTAAAGTCCGCTCCCGAGCACAATGGTTCGAAGAAGGCGAGAAACCAACACGCTATTTCTTCCGTCTGGAGAAAAAACGAGCTGACATGAATAGTTTTGAATCTTTTTTTGACGAGAACGGTGTTCTCAGAAATTCTCAAAATGATCTTGAAAGAATTTTAACCAATTTCTACAAGAATTTATTCACCAAAGATCCTCTTGATATGCGAATTCAAACTGAAATAATTGACGACCTCGAATTTTCACTGACTGATTATGAGCGCAATCTATGTGAAGGCCCTTTTTCTAATAAAGAATTACTTACTGCATTGGAAGGCCTTCAGACCGGCAAGTCACCCGGTTCTGATGGTCTCCCAACAGAATTTTACTCGTGTTTTTGGAACGATGTGAGCGAATCTCTCCTTTCTGTTTTGAACGAGGCCTTTCTTGCTGGCTCCCTCGCGGATAGCCAGTACGAGGGCCTCCTACGACTCATCCACAAAAAAGATGATCGACGCCTCGCAAAAAATTGGCGCCCAATTTCCTTGTTAAACACTGACTACAAGTTAGCATCTAAAATCATCACTGAACGATTGAAAAAAGTCATGAACTCCATCGTGCATTCAGACCAAACGTGCGGCGTGGTCGGCCGCACTATCTTCTCAAATTTGGCCTTACTTCGTGATGCCCTTGACATGATTGACAAAACTAATGAACCAGGTATTCTCATTTCCTTAGATCAAGAAAAAGCTTTTGACCGAGTTGACCACGAATTCATGATGAGACTATTGCGTAAATTTGGTTTCGGCCCCTCCTTTTGTGGGTGGGTCGAACTATTGCTGGTTTGCAGCTGACGTCATACATTTATGCAAATTAATCGTCCGCCATGTTGGTGCTCATCTCAGGTGTGAAATTTCATGCAAATATAGTGCCATCTCCATAGTGCCCTCTTTCAAATACTTTGTTCTATGGATACTTCAAGCGAAAAAAATCCAGAATCGCAAGAGAATATTCTTCTCAGGATACCCGTGCTTTCGAGCTATGCGGAGGGCCTAGAAAGCCGTGTTCGAGAGCGATATTTAAAGAAAATTTCTGTGGTCGGTGTCGATCCAGCAGCCATTCCAAAGGAGCAGTTCCACTCAGAATGTTTGCCCCCGATTGAAGTCTCGGACCTTCTTTCCTATTTAGTTCTCGAGACAAGTTACTATACAAATAAGCAGTTTAAAGCTTTCAAAAGTCTTGAAGCGTACAAGCAAGTGGTGTCTGGCTTCGTAAACTCGGTTCAAGGAGCAGAGATTCTCAACAAGATTGTTGTTGTGGCGAAGGTGAAACATTCGCAACGGATGAACGATCCTCTGATAGACATTTGGATCATCGCAGAAAGTGATGGTACCATTCTTTCAGCTCATTGCTTAGGCTGCAAGGCAGGCCTTGCTGAATCCTGCTCGCACGTAGCAAGTGTCCTTTTCTATATCGAAGCAGTGACAAGAATCCAAGGGAAACTCGCATGTACTCAAACTAAGTGCACGTGGATTCTGCCAACGTATGTTAGAGAAGTGCCGTACTCGAAGGTGCGGGATATCGACTTTTCGTCCGCGAAAAAGCTTAAAAAGACGCTGGACCAAATAATCGACTCCCTGCACCCAAATTTCGGGGAACAACAGAAAAACTCAGCGGAGAAGGACGATCTAAGTTCGCCCATCGCGTCTCTATCAGGAGAAGAAATGCAGGCTGTGTATGCGAAGCTAAATGCTTGCAAAATTAAAGCTGCTGTTCTCAGCTTCATCGATCCCTATGCTGACCAGTTTATCGATGAGAGCCGCTCCCTGCCGATTATTCCCGATCTATTTGAAACGGGAAATGTTGATCTTGCTTATCCAGAACTACTAAGAAAATGTGTTGAAGTGACATTGGATATTTCTGATGAGCACGTAAACAAAGTGGAACTCAACACAAGAGATCAAGCCAGTGGGTCGGGATTTTTTAGACATCGTGCTGGCAGAATTGGTGCGTCTGAAAGTCACGCAGCATTTCACACAAACATTGCACAGCCCTCTCAGTCTCTGATTAACACAATTTGTTACCCAAGCCTCTACATAGTTAACACTAAAGCTACCAGGCATGGTAAGAGGCATGAAAGTGATGCTGTAAATGCATACGAAGCTGCTGTAAAAACTGGTCATGTGAACTTAACTGTTAAGAAGTGTGGCTTGTTTATTAACAAAGAACATGAATTTCTCCATGCCACTCCTGATTTCTTAGTTTCATGTGACTGTTGTGGCACTGGATGCGGTGAAGTGAAGTGCCCGATTATAATCAAACATGGCAACTTTGAGAACTTTGCTCAGCAGAAGAATTCCTGCTTAGAAAAAGTGAATGGACATTTACAGCTTAGAAAAAATCACAGCTACTACTATCAGGTGCAGCAGCAGCTTTTCTCTGTGCCTGGAATCAAGTATTGTGAGTTTGTGGTTTGTGCCATTGATGAGAAAAAGAGCATGAATTTAATAGTGCTGCGCATATATCCAGATGTGCAGCATTGGAACTCTGTACTGCCCAAATTGGAAACATTTTGGAGAATATGTATTCTTCCAGAAATTCTAGGGCGATGGTATACCAGAAGATGTACAGTGCCTCCCAAATTACCAGATAAGGATGGTATTTGTTTTTGCAGGAAAATCAGACATGAGGAAACCATTTCATGCAGTAACAAAAATTGCCCTTACAAAAGGTTTCACCCTTCCTGTCTTTCGCTCACTGCCTTGAGAAAGCCAAAGACTTGGTATTGCCCTCACTGCTCTCGACTTCCCCAGTTCAAGAGAAGAGGTGGTACCAGGACATCAGCACAACCCCCTACAGCATCTATTCAGGCAGCTATGAAATTGGACAGCATCTGCATCTGCAAGACTAAGCCTAGTACAACAGAGAAGGTTGTAGAATGCCATGGAGACAACTGTGAAAATGGAAAATTTTTCCACCTTTCCTGCCTCGGTTTAAACAGAATGCCCAACAATTATCAAACAACCTGGAAATGTTCTGAATGCAATAAAGTTGCCACTGTCCATTCAGCCACCACCCTTACCAAGTATTGTTCTTCATCAGATTCCTCAAGTGGTGAAGAGGAAAGTGATATTTCTATCATTAAAGTCACTCATGGAAGCAGTGACAAGTCTAGTCCTCTGGGAAACCTAACTGACTCCCATTTTGATTTAATTCTTAGTCCCACTGGATGGCTAGACTGTGACATTATTCACCAAGCTCAAGTTTTGCTGCGTGGTGAGAATTCAAGCATAGAAGGCTTTCAGCGACCAACACTTGGCCCAGTTAGAAATTTTGATGTTGTCAGTGGTGAATTCATACAAATTTTGCACACTGGTCACAGTCACTGGGTGTGTGTAAGCTCAATTGGATGTGAGCTGGGACATGTCAATCTTTATGACAGCCTGTATCATGACTCTGTTTTAACCCAAGAGGTTGAAGAACAAACGAATGACTTGTTAGGGGGCTGTTTGGTTGCTCTTAACCCTATGCCAGTGCAGCAGCAAACAAATGGAAGTGACTGTGGGGTTTTTGCAATTGCATTTTCCACCTGCCTGGTCTTTGGAGAAGATCCCACATTCATAAATTTTGATACTCAAAGTATGAGAACTCACTTAGCATCATGTCTAAGTAATGGCAAATTTACTTTGTTCCCTACATTCTAAGTACACTGATTATGCATACAGTCTGAAGTGAAGGATAAAATCCATGTAATTTTGTTTTTAATCAATTTCAGTTCTCAATCTATGTACATTACATGCATCAGAAGATCATTTACTTTGTTCATAAAAGAAAACTAAGTTTTGCAGGGCAATTTTTTTAATCACACTTGCCAGTCAAAGTTGTTTGTACCTCAGTTGTAATTTTCATGGTATTCTTTGCTTTCCCTACTAAGACACACAACAGCCAATGGTAATTGAATGCTAAAATATCTCTTGTTTTAACATAATTATAAATTAAAGATTACAGGGCTGGATGCATTCTTCATCCAATCTGCATGCCAACATTAAGTCAAATCAATGTTTCATTTCTTTTCCTCTCATTTCGACAATGGCACACCCACATAAAGACAATGTCAAACAACCCTCCAGTTTCAAAGGAAGGAATCAACAAGCAATATCTAATTAAAAGGGGACATAAACAAGGGTTTGGTTTCTCTTTCCAAGGCTTTAAATTTTTTTTAAAAGAATGATCAAGGGTTTGAAGTATATTGTTGACACCCTCATGGAGAATTCCTCGATCATCAGATACAATATTATTTCACTATTTACAGTACAACTAAGAAAAAAATGTGAACACCAAAATAAGTCGTGGGTATTAGTCAAGTGGCACAAACCTGATTGGGGTATTCTGGATAGAACACAGTTTGATGAAAAAGTAATAAACAATGTTCACAGTAACAATTCAGGCATATTTCAGTTGTTCACCATTTTTTGAATTGCACTGTAACATCCAAGGTTTACAAATTAAACAAATGGTAAAGTACATTAAAAATATTTATTGGAATATCCACATTTCTGGAGAGTTCCATGTGTCTTTGTTTCTAAATTTATCTTCAATCGTACACAACATAACTATTTGAAATGGGAGGTTTGCCTAATCGAAAGGTACAATAGGAGGACAGAAGTTAACAAGAGCTGCACAAACTCTTATCATGTGATCCACCAGTGGAGTGTAGCGATCAGAGTTTTCATGATTAGATATAAGATAGTCAGTTGGCAGGGTACCTTCTAGAATCGTAAATTTTCGTCTGAGCAATCCAATCACACGTTCAACATGGATCCTTACATTTGCAATTCCTCTAGTCTGCTCCACATCCACTGGGTCCAGCTGAGATTTTCCCTTTGTAAAAGCTGGGATTACCAATCTTGCTTGCTTGAGACCAATGCTTTCACTAACGGTAAATCCTCGGTCAGCCATCACCATATCTCCCGGAAGAAGCTTGTCCAGAAAACCACAGTTCTCGGTTACAAATTTATCAGAGACACGACCTCCCCAGGCTTCTGAAACAAAAGAAATCGTTCCTTGGGGGGTTATACCAACAAGAATCTTGATAGTGTTGTGGTGTTTATAACTGGAAAATGTCTGTGCTCTGGCAAGCAAGTTTGATGGTCTTTCAATAAACACCTCAAAACAGTCGATAACAACAGTTGTTTTCCTGCCAAAGGCATACTGGAAACACTGGGGCATTGTCTTCCAAAGTTGATGCCTGTCTGGCCAGTAAACAAAGGGAAACAGTCTCTTGTCCATTACCACAATCCAATGGAAAAATATTCTTGAAATAGTTGAAATCGATACAACAAAACGGTAGGCAAGGTCCTGTAACGGTACATTAAGCCTAAGTTTCATGAGTACAATAATAAACTCTTGGAACCTATCGAGTGACTAAGTTTGCCTTTTTACATGTGAAGCTACATGGTCAAACACAACCATTAGCACTTCCAAGGAAGGTAGACCGGTATAGAAGCGAACCTTCTCGTTCGAATCTACATTGTGCTTGTCCCAGTAAGGAGATGGCTTTCCAGAGACAAAATGCTTGCCGCATACTCGTTCGCTTTTGAGAACGTCTTTTGCTTTTGTGTCGCCCCGACTTATCGCTTGTATCCACTTTTCTCTCCTCTCTGTTGTCAATTCTTCTTCGAAGGTAGACTTATTTTTGATAACTGATGGTATTCGATAAAATCCAATCCCTTTCTCCCGATCGCTTCTACTGCCACAGCCGAAAACTACACAAAGAACCATTTCTACTATCTCACGTTCACCTTACTATAAGCGCATTTGTAACTATTTGTTTGGGCACCAACATGGCGGATAGCAACCGTCGTCAAGACGAAAGTCACGTGGGTGAAAACAAAGAATTTTATTCTAAAGCCTTCTCTAGAATCATTGTTAATGGCTCCCTGTCCCCCCCTGTCCACTTAAGAAGAGGGGTGAGACAGGGATGCCCATTATCTCCTCTCCTTTATGTGCTAGTTTCAGAAGTATTATCAACGCAAATCCGTAATTGTAAAGATATTGAAGGTTTCCTGCTCCCCGGAGCAGGGGGCCTTCAATATAAAATATCCCAGTACGCTGACGATGCTACTTGCATCTTAAAATCCGAAAGATCTCTTTCTTCACTTCTCCGAGTCGTATCAAAATTTGAACAAGGATCTGGCGCTAAACTGAACACGTCCAAATCTGAAGCAATGTGGTTAGGAAAATGGCGAACTAGAATTGAATCTCCCTATGGCCTCAAATGGGTCACTAAAATGAGAGTGCTTGGTGTTTACTTCTCAAACGGCCTCGTCAATGTCGACGACGACAATTGGCGGGCCAAATTAGACAAACTAAGTTCGGTTCTAAATCTTTGGAAACAAAGAGACCTGTCTTTTATCGGTTGTCATGGAAGTGTTAGGAATTTATTTATTAAATGTAAATTATTTTTTTTATTCTCTTAGGATCAGTGTAGTTCGTGATTATTTGTATCTGTTACGTAATTTTTATTCTTCACTTGTGTAAACTGTTGTGTAATTAACCTTTATTGTGTATATCAAATAGTTTTCTTCATTCTTTTCGGGCACCTTGCGTCCATGTGTATTTAAGGATTTGGGTGGTTTGGTACGGTGTGGTTTTTTTTTGAAGAAGTGAGGTGAAGGTTTGTGAGTTACGAGCGAAGAGCGTGGAAAAATTTGAGTCGACGGAGACTCGGCACAGTATCATTTCTGAGAAATTCATTCAGAATAATCGTTCCATTTCACGGTAGAAAACCATTTGCGGGGGAACGGGTGTGCAAAGAATCTACCAGACTGTGAGCTAAAGGAAGAAGAGATAGTAACTAATTCAATAACAAGTCTGAGCGAATCAAGTTACGAGAAGTAAAAAGTTGAAAACTGCAAAGTTGTCAGAAGACGAAGCAAAGTTGAAACGAAGGAAACGAGCAAAGTTGAGAACTGGTGAGACAGGAACCTGGTTGGAGAAACGGGAGTTTGGTTTGGCAGGGCACTGTTTGTTGGTGGAGCGTGGTGATTTGTGGACAAGAGAAGAACACGGACGCGGGCGTAAGGTGAAACCCAACCGAACTGAACTAAAAAAAAAACCTTTTCTTTATCTTAATAGTAATAATCTTGTAAATAGTTTTAGTGTACTGTAGTTTAAGTTAGCGTATTCCTGTAAATTAATTAGATCATTGTATTATCGTTATTGTTAGTCGCTTTATTGTTTTAATTAGCATAATAAATATCTCTAGGCCTACGTTTAGTTGTATTGTGGCGTGTGTTCTCGGACTCGTTTATGTTCTGTGTTTTGTTTGTGTTAGGGGGCACCCACCTTTGTGGCGCGGATTCGTCACATCGGTAGAACCTTAATTGTAAACACTTTAGGCGCAAGCCGTTTATGGCACGTTGCTAAAGTCATCCCCCCACCCCGTTGGGTGCACGATAGCTTTAAGTCGATCATTTGGCCTTTTATCTGGAAAGGAAAAATGGAAAATGTAAGTCGCGATCGCTGTTGTGCGCCCCCATCCTCTGGGGGCCTCAACGTCGTTAATTTTAAAGCTAAGTGCGCTAGCCTGCGCCTTTCTGTTTTTTCCAGTTTAAGAGATGACTTTGGCACATCCAAATGGCATTACCTAGCTCGATATTTTTTAGGACATAAGCTAACTATTCTAGATCCCCGTTTTTCTTTTCCCACAAATTCTGGCCCCTCTTCCTTCCAATTACTACCGGCTTTGTTTAGATAATTTCCGTACCTTGCATCAGAAAACTGGTGCCTTACCTGATTTACTCACCAGTAAGAATTTATATCTTTTGTTGCTTGACCCCGTCTGCGTTGCACCCCGGTGCTCCGGTTTTTGGGCGTCTGCTATGGACCGCCCCATCAATCGTTGGGCCTGGGTGTGGCGCAAGTCTCGCCTAAAGCTAATTGAGAACAAGAAGAACGATCTAATTTGGCTATTGATCCATAGAATGATCCGCGTAAGATATCTCCTAAAGTCTTGGGGATACATCAATAATGACAAATGCGCGATCTGCGGTAAAACAGAAACTATTGAACACTGTTTCTTGGGATGTCCCAGAGTTGTGAAAGTCTGGGACTATTTCTCTCCCCTTTTTCGTGTTCTACTCGACTCCCCCTTCTCTATCTCCCCTACCTCTATCTATTACCCCTTTTCCCTAGACCAATCTACCACCAGTATATCCTTATCTAACTTTCTCAAGGCAACCATCATATATTGGTGTTGGCTTGCCAGAAATAAAGCTACCTTCGAAGGTTCTCTTTTGAGCTCCAACGCGATTATCGACTTAATTAAAAAAGATGTCCAACTCAGAATTCTTAGCAGCGACACTGATACCTTAAGGAATTTTTGGTCTTTTAAAAACGCATTTTGTTCGGCCGATGCTGGTAAACCTGTCTTCTTTCCCTCTCTTGCTCCCCCCTGAACCTTTGTATATAATAAAACTTGTTAAACCTCGCCCATGAGGGGTCCTTACTCCGGGCTACAGGCCCGCGCGCTGTTTGCGCCCCACATGGTCGGGACAAAACTCTTTGTAAATAGTAAATAGAACTTTATAAATAGAAAACTTGTAAATAGAACTTTGTTAGCTCTTACAGGTGGGCGCTTACTCCGGGCTGTTATAGCCCGTGCGCTGTTCGTGCCGCCTGTAAGAGAAAATGTCATTAGTTAATGGAGACCTGTAAATACTTAAGTAACTCATAATTTAATTCGAATACTTTAATCAATTAGAATTGTAAATAGATATCATTGACGAAATAAAACCGCCTGGTCTCCAGGCTTTTATATTTTAAAAAAAAAAAGTACTGTCTGCAGTTAGATATAGCTCTTTGGCATACAAAGCTTTGCTTTCATGTCCAAATTGAGCACTCTATCTAGGATGAGTCATTGCCGTTGCAATTGCGCATGCTCGCTGGTTTACTCTAGTTTGAGCACTCTGGCATGGCTTAGACGATACCACAAAGGTTGGGTCGTTTGGGGTGACCGTCTCGGTTCTCCCCCATCCTAGCATTAGCACTGCACTGATGAGGCCCAGAAGGCCGAAACAGTACTGTCTGCAGTTAGTTATATATATATATATATATATAAATGAGTAAATATGTAGATAGATATATGTATGTATATATACATTTCTCACTCTCTCTACTTTGCTCTCTCTGTCAATTTATTTATTTATTTATTTATTATCTTGGCGTATACATTATAAAAAGTAGCAACAAATAAAAATCAACCTAATTAAGATTTTTGACATCCAACAATTTACAAATATTGGTAATATTACAGTTAAGAGGAGTATTTCTCAAGTTTTATAGCAAGATAAACAAACTTAATTTGCAATTAACTGATGTCAGTGTTTAAACTGTACCATACAAATGAGTAGAGATATATCACGAAATGCTATCAAGGACTCAAGATCTTCAAGAGGCTCAGAACTTCAGTTTTTGGGATTACGTGCATAGACCTCTCCTCCCAGACTTTGCAAATTCAAAAAGGCGACATACCAGTAATAGGAGTGTCATTGGCATAGTAGATATTACAATGATAATAACAATCAAGTTTTTTCATTTAATTATATTATGGTAGTCTTAATATGCTCACATACCTCAAAGCAATGTACAATTTATGAACATCTGAATTAGAGTTAAAGAAAACCTTGAGGGAAGATAGGGTGTCACTGCTGGAGCAAATTGTAAAAGCTAATCAAAGATGTCCTTAGGATTGAGTTGACTTGTATAATAACACTTTACTTTTTTCCAATACCTTTTCAGCTACTGTACAATGTCATCTAACTGTCATGAGTCATGCCAATATAATAAATTAATTAGACAAAATGTTTTCCCAATTGCTGATTTAGTATTGGTTTTTTCGTGATCCTTTTGAAATTACAAACTAGCTGTGACTAGGTATTGTCAGTGACAACTAGTTCAAAGTTTTCTTGTAAACCAGTTGGAATGTTGCTCTTCTTTTTTTTTTTTTGGTTCAATATTTTGTAAAATTCTTTTTTTTCTGGTCAGCACTGGATAAACAATCACAATGCAAAATTTAATAGTGGTTCCAGAGTGCTTGATCCACAGAAGAGGACAGAAAAGAAACTAGTGAGGAGATAAAAAGGGGGTTTAATGCTTTCACTAGGGAGTTCCTACAGAAAGGTAATCACAGATATAAACTACATATTTAGCTAGAATTGGACAAGTTCCTCCACTTTTCTCCAATGGTATGGAAGACCTCGGCTCTACCCCCAGTCTATTCTGTGATTATGTCATGTCCTTTAATTCCACAGAACAGACAGGGGAAGTGCAGTGGTCTTCCGTACCATTGGAAAAAAGTGGAGAAACTTCTCTGAGTCAGATAGAGATGCCTACAAAAAGGTGGCAACAGATACAGGGTCAGTTGTGTCACCACCCTCAGCTGATAAACAAGCCAAGGAGATAATTGGCAACATCATGAAACAGGTCAGGCAGTCATAATAAATTATTATAGTCATTATCATCATGACCATTATTACACAATTACTATGATGTTTATCACAGTATGTGATTTGAATTTTGTAGTTTAGAAATGATTGCATGAGTACAACTTACCAAACTGGTATATCAAATGAAATCTGAGTAACAAGTAATTGAAATGATATACCTGATAAAGTAACTCACACGATTTGGTTTATGTTGAAAATGGCCTTCAATTGTGCTAGAACAGCTCTCCCATCTGTTTTCTTGTGTATCTTTGCCTGAACTTTTCTAGCCAAGAGGGCCAGAAGATGTCAAATTTTGTTTAAAGAAGCATTTTGTATTGCATTCTGTTATACATTGATTTAATTGATAAAAGTTCATTTCCCAGTTTTCTTATTGTTATATTTATTTAACTGATAGGTTGACTATTGTCAAACTAAAATATGATATTTATCTGTATGGATTGTCATGTATTAAGATGTGTCAAAATGTTTTTCATTACTTGTAATTTTTCTAATTGGTCACTAGGTGTCTCACTCTCCTAATAAAGAATGAAAGTTATTTAAAAACTGGTCCGTTCTCGTTACTAACCCTTATCAATGGTTTACACAGGTTGCTGAACTGGATACATTAGGTGGTCATGCAGTGGTGTTATGTGCATATGATGGCATTTGTTACCAAGGTTCAGCTGGAATTGGTGACAGTCTTTTAAAAACAAACACCATGGAAACATTTGCAAGTAGATTACACAGTGAGTACTGACTATAAATATGCATTAATTATCACTTTACTTTTGATAATTATGCAGTTTCAGAAGCTCTTCCTAATTTGACTTGTAATGTTGAAATCTTTCTACAACTTTTTCCCCTTAAGAATTTGCAAACTGCGTGTCTGATTGATCCCTGTAGTGTATTGATTATACATGTACCTATCTTATTTATTAACAACAACCTAGTATGGGTTCTAAGGTGAGCACTTTGTACTTAAATGTACTACTTGCAGTAATCCTACTGTACTGGAAATGCCTGCATGCTGTAACATTACTATAAGTCAGTAAACTCTTATACTTCTATCTGTGTAAGGTGTTTATCAATAAAGTTCAGTTAGGCTTTGGCAAGGAAAGAGCAACAGTTTCTTTATGTCTAAATGACGACACTACAATCCCCATTTTGGATTTTTCTATACATGAGTTGATGATGAAGACAAAAAAACATGTATTAAACCAATTACGCGTAGATTCCAATTTGTATTGCATTTCCTCACTGAAAACATCAACAGGACAGCTAAACGCATCATTAAGAGTAGTAATCCATTTTCTCGTTTTATGCTACTTTAAACTACTTTCATTTCCTTATACCAGGAAATGAAAAAATGAAAGGCACTGCATTAATGTTTAGATAAACAACTTACTGTACTAAGCATCTGGATTTCTAAGAAATTAGAAAAGAAATCAGATTTCCAGTGAATATATGTCGTTATTTTATAGGTAATTCCCTGGAGGAAAAGCAAGACGTCTCTGTGAAACATCTACAATAAGTGTTCAGCACCAAATACAGTATGCTTTTTTATACATATATGTGCCTTAATACATGCACGCTCGGGTTCATACCTGATGTTAGAGCGGCAATGTCGGTGGACCAGAAGGCCGCATTCAGTTTCAGTTCTCCCATGAGTGAAAACTACTTATTCATAGACTTCTATTTGAAGCATGTAGGTGGAAGGGGTCAATAGCTGTTTTACATTTAGTTTATACTTTTTCTTCTGATTTTATAAATACGAAAAAAGTCCGTCTTTCCCGACACAAATTTTGATTCTGCTTTTGATTTCCTCTTGTGGCAATTCTCTTTGTCTATAGCTAGAAGTCCTGTATAGTTATATGATATTCAGTGCAGCAAGCAGTGGCATCTAGCTTCAGTTTTTTTTGTTTGTTTTTGTTGTTAATTTATATCTTTCTCTTTTGTAGGTGAACTTGTCGAAAGGACAGAAAGTAAAATGCCTTACGCCAAGATATAGCAAATGGGCATTTTATTTAACAACCTTCCATCGGATATAAAGGGAGAGATTGGTGTTATTCCCCGGAAACCGTCG